>NW_015162038.1:207206-212375 GCF_001447785.1 Gekko japonicus
AGCCGGCTGCGGGGCTCTCCGGGCTCCCCCAGCCCCAGCACTTCCACGTGGGCCTGGGGTACCCGGCGGCGGGGCTCTCCGCGGCTCTCCCATGCCGTAGCACTTCTGTGCGGGCCCAGGGAAGCTGGCTGTGGGGCTCTTTGGGACTTCCCCCAGCCCCAGCACTTTGGCGTGGGGAGCTGGGAGTGGGGCTTGCCGCCGCCACCACTTGCGTTGGCTCCTGGGCTGCTGGAGTGGCTCTCCGGCGCACTCGGCCCCCAAAATACCCCTGCTTCAAACATTTTAAATTTAAAATTTCATAACTGATCTATTTTGTAATTATATTATTAATTTCATCATTACTGCGTATTCTGTGCTACATATTTTGTCATTTCTACATATCAGCTATAGCTTTTAATATACCAAAGTTTAAAGGAAAGTCTATTATATATCTCACAGTAAAAATAAAATATATTTTTGTTCAAAATCCACTTCCTTATGCGTTTATATTCAAAACTTATTCACATTCTATTTCTGCATTGTAATACATTTATATAAATTGCAATACATTTATATAAAACATTTAAACTGCTTCTCATTCTAATTGCTGTAGGCTGTTACTGATTACTGGTGGCACTGAGGGGCGGGGGAGCAAGGAAAATGGCAACTGATGGAGAAAAGTGGTGGAGGCAGCTCCCGTGTGAGTGCTCTGCTGTCACTGTGTACTGCCACCACCCAGGTCTCTTCATTTGCAGTGGCAATGAATACAGAATGGAGAATCCTCACCATATGTAAGCAGCCAAGGATTCTGCAGTCTTTTGGACTCCCTGATAGCATTTTACATGCTTGCTTTGTTTACTGATCTGCAGAGAACTTTGCTGTAGTGAATGTGTGACATTTACCAGTGGCTTGCATGATCAAGTCCTGGGAGCCCAAGACCAGCAATGGGCTTCCCATGTGATGTCGCAAACAGCGGACCCCTCCAGTATTTTACAGACAAAAGGAAGGAGATGTGTGTGCCTTGCTCTTCCCACACCAGAGATGACTATCTAAGCTCCCTCCCTGTTGCTAAAGGCAGCACTTTGCTGCGTGGTATACCATTTACTCTGACGTAGCCCATCCTACTTTTGAAATAGGGTGTGTTAGGAAACCAGCAATAACCATTTCCTAAACAGAGGGTTAATCTTATGAAGGATCTGGTGGAACTTAGCGTAATTTATCATTTCTAATCCATTCTGCAACATTTCTGAGCTAGACAGGCAGCAACAGTGACAGGGCTGGAAGGAAAGCACTAACGGTTGTGCTTTATGGGCTTGTGTGTATTTCTTCACATCAGCACCAAAACCAAGATGGACTCAAAAGATTTATCTTCTATGGACTTTGGGAAGCAAAAGGCACCGAACCCTGAAAAAATTAATGCATGGATATGAATACCGGTTTTAAAATCCCCCCAAGTGTAAAACAGGTACAGTGTTTTAGCAAGGATGGATAGCCAAAAAAAAGGGAGGGGGAACAGTGAAAAAACTAGGGATAGCTGAAGTATATGGATCAGTAACACCCCCCCCCCCCCGTGCCTGTTAAAATAAAAAAACAATCAGCACCAAAACCAAGATGGACTCAAAAGATTTATCTTCTATGGACTTTGGGAAGCAAAAGGCACCGAACCCTGAAAAAATTAATGCATGGATATGAATACCGGTTTTAAAATCCCCCCAAGTGTAAAACAGGTACAGTGTTTTAGCAAGGATGGATAGCCAAAAAAAAAGGGAGGGGGAACAGTGAAAAAACTAGGGAAAGCTGAAGTATATGGATCAGTAACCCCCCCCCCCCCCGTGCCTGTTCAAATCAAAACACATCCTTGCATCCTTCACAAGATGTTGAGGGGGGCTCACAACTATGGCCTAAAGACTCACCCCCTCTAACTTTTTAACATTCAGGCTGATTAAGAGTTCTAGAAAACTCAAAAGCTCACAATGTGTGTTGTGTCGTTTTGGTTGGTCTTCATAAAAGCTATTACATGGCTTCTGTTTTTGGATTTAACTGTGGGAAAGTGGGGGATGGGAGGTTGCGTAAGACTCTTTGAGCTTACAAAGGAAGAGCAGGAAGAAGTATAAAAAAAATAAAAAAATACAATAATAAAAACAACAATAAAGCAAGAAAAACAACAATGAAAATAATAAAAGCATAATAATGTAATGGACATATTATAATTTAATTGGCCTGTACGTTCTACAACATTTGAAAACTTTCCTCCAGCCATTGAGAGAGCCACAAGGGGAGGGCTGATTTTAAATACAAACAAACAAACAAATAAATACATACATAAATAAATAAAAAGTTAAGGCTTAAGGAACATGCTTCCAATTTTGCTGAGCAGAATGGCAGGATACAGGCCAATGAGGCCATTATTATTATCTATATTATTATTTTCTGGACTGCCATGTTAAAACCAAGTCAATAAACAATGCTCGTGACAAGAAGCTGGGCCGTACAGTTGCCTGGCAAGTGGTATTCTGCTGGCCTAGCCAGCAACATCATGCTGTGAGAGATAACCTGTACTTTGATTGTTGGCATTTCGGTGAACTCCAGATTCTGTCTCAACTCCACGCTTGACCTGCCCAGTCCTGACCTGATGTTAGAGAGCATCTGTATGAGTACCTCTTTGAGACTCTGAAGGGGCTCCCTCTCCTGATTTCCTATGAAAATGGATTTGCCATGGTAATTGATGCCGTGGAAGATACTGTTACACCCCCTCGCCCCCTATAGGCATCTGGCAATTCACATCCATACAAATACAGTGGTGCATTTCAGATGAGTATCCAGTATTAATCCTGGGCAGGACATTCCCTCTCCCTTTATTTTATTTTTTTAAGCAGGCAGCATGGGTGCACCTATGAACCTTCATTATCACAGCAAGAATGTTGACTCATATACTTTTCCTGTGCAAGCTGCTCTCTTTTTCTCGTATAGAATGTTCCCGTCTGTCCCTTTGGACCCTGTCTCTCCCCCCTCTCTGGAACTGGGATGGCAACTGGGGACATGCTCTTCAGACACCAGCCTGTTATGTTCATAAATGCCCTAAGCGGCATTTTGCTGTGGTTGATGACCACTTTCGTCTTGTTTCTCACAATCGCCCAGAACATTCCCCCCTTTCATAGCCTCCACAAAAGGTCTCAGCTGCAGTGGTGCACACAGGCTCACTCATCCCTTGGGAGCACAACACTGATTCCTTATAGAATGTCATAATGCGTGGTGATGCACAAACACACTGCTTCCCTTTCACTGTTTTACAACAGGAGGCCAGGTGCTTCTTAGGGACTAACATTTATTCCAGAGAAAAATTTCTGTGAGTCAGAGTTCATGTCCTCCAATGCACCCATTAAGCTCTGCCTCACAGGATCTGCTACCAGAACAACAGAGCAATCCTGGGGGGCGGGTGGGGGAATTGGAATAGGGAAGCAACTGACCCGAATACTGGCATTTACAGTGGCGGAGGGCACGAGTGACACTGTGCAGTGCACTTGCACTGGCATGGCTGCACCACGGCTGTGTGCCAGTGAAGTGATGGCACGAACCCCAGCGCTGGTGGAAATGTGGGCATGTTTGTGCGCATGGCACCAGCCAGATGGCTCCCAAAGCATTTTCAGAGTGGGAACAGCCCCCAGAACAGGTGCAAAATTTCACTGGCAAAAATTTTGGTGCAGCCTATTGGCAGCAATAGTAACTCCCTTTTCACTTCCCCCCATCAGCTGCGGGCACACCCTCAGGTACTCAAGCAGTACAGGATACTGACCAAGTGCACACCCAATCAGAACACACCCCTATGCCATCTCCACCCCCCCCAGCACCCAATGGCGGCTTGTCCCACTGTACAAATAGTTCCAGGAGGTCAGCCAACAATTCCAGAGGTAGGGCGCGCGGCATAGGATGCTGTCTGACAGCTCTCTGTGTGTGGACTTAGAGCTAGCACAGACACACCTCGGTGGTGGGCAAAACACAGACAGGGCACCTAGCACCACTAGGCAAGCATGTGGGGGAAAGAGACCACCAGGAGATCTACACTCTGTACCTGAGTTTCAGGCCCCACAGGTACAGCAGCTCATCGTCTGGGATCCCAAGGGGCAGCCACGCATGAACAGGTAAGCAAGGAACCCTTTCCCCAACCCCCTTCTCTCCCCTTGGCCAACAACAGTGACATCAAGCTGCACTGGACACAGTGTCTTCTTCTAACCCTTCCCTACCCACGCCCATTGGGGAGGTGCCCCTAGCACCAAAGGACCAAGTGTGGGTCTGGACATCAACATCTGGACCCCAGCATTACCGCTCTGTTGTCTCACATTCCCTCCAATAAAGCTCATTCATTGTTTCTATCCAAAGTGTTGGTGTTTGTTATGGACTATGGGAGGTGGGAGTGCATGGGGGGGTGCTGCACGAGCCACACAATCCTCAGAGACAAAACTCCAGCAGGGGGCCCATCCTAACAATAATGTTGCCATAGCAGTGGACACAGATGGGTGGGAGGGAAAAGCTACACGACAGGCCAAAAGCACAGTCTGCACACCCAAAAGCTACAGGGCTGCCTCATGAACCACCTCAAATCAGTTGGGGGGCAGTGTTCCCTCTAAGCCGCGTTAGTGTGCTAACTCACAGTTTTTTAGCCTCCAGCTCACACATTTTTGTCTTAGGAAGGATGGCTCCAAAGCAAACTAATTTATGCAGCAGCCAAATCACTCACAACTTTAATGCCAGTAGCTCATAAAGCAGAATTTCTGCTCACAGGACTCCACAGCTTAGAGGAAACATTGGTCGGGGGCGAACGTACCGCCATGGCAGGGAGCATAGATACAAATGTCTTGGGTGCACGCTAATGGATTGGTCCTGGCAGTGGTCCCGTGATGACCCATGCAGGAACTGCTGTACAAATGATGCTGTTGGCTTAAGGGGCCACCATCTCAGTGAAGCTTTGCAGATAGCATTCTGTGCAGCTGAACAGAGATGGTTAGTTTTATATGACAGTCCCCTATGGAGGCCTGCTTGGCCCGTCTGGATTCAGGCTGCCCCAGAGATATTTGCCAATGCAAATACAGGGCTCAGATGGCACATAGCAGCATCTACTGGGCAACTGCAGCCGCTGACAGCAAAAACAAAGGGTGCAATGGTAGATGTTATGTATTCACTGTATTAAATGCA
>NW_015162039.1:0-5614 GCF_001447785.1 Gekko japonicus
GGGGAAGGTGCGGGGAGGCATTTAAATGCGTCCTCGATCCTTCTGGGGCCCTCCTGGCCCGCCCTCCTCAGAGTCGCCGGGGGGTGTTGCTCTCCAGGCCTCCCCTCTGTAGCCAGGCACAAACAGAGGTTTTGGCTGTAGTGGGCGTGGCCAACTCTAAAGCCAGCCGGAACTCCGTTCCTGTGCGTTCCTGCCCAAAAATAGCCCTGCATTTATTTATTGAAACATTTCTACCCTGCCTTTCCATCTCATGAGAGGTTCAAAGCAGTTTATGCAAATATTTACCTAACCCGGCATATGAACAATGAGATCCCACAACTTAAGAGCCAACGTGATGTAGTAGTGAAGAGCGGCAGTCTTCAATCTGGAGAACCGGGTTTGAATCCCTACTCTTCTTCCACATGAAGCCTGCAGGGTGACCCCAGGCCAGACACAGTTCTCTCAGGACTCTCTCAGCCCCACCAACCTCACAAGGTGCCTGTTGTGGGGAGAGGAAGGGAAGGCGATTGTCAGCCACTTTGAGACACATGAGGCCTGCTGGGTGACCTTGGGTCGGTCACGGTTCTCTCAGGACTCTCTCAGCCCCACCAACCTCACAAGGTGCCTGTTGTGGGGAGAGGAAGGGAAGGCGATTTGAGACACATGAGGCCTGCTGGGTGACCTTGGGCCAGTCCCGGTTCTCTGAAGACTCTCTCAGCCCCACCTGCCCCACAAGGTGCTTGTTGTGGGGAGAGGAAGCGAAGGCGATTGCAAGCCACTTTGAGACTCCTTTGACTAGGGAGATGTGGGGTATAAAAACCTACTCTTATTATTACAAAAAAGAAGTCCATATTGTCAGAAGCTACAGAGATTCAAATAGGCAGCCCTGGGATTAGAAGCTCTTCCGCCTAGGGCTGCCAAGCTCCCCCGGGGGGCAGATTTCCCCCCGCTTTGGAGGCGGCTGAGAGGGGCTGGAGTACTTGGCAGAGAGATTGTGGAGCTTGTCAAAAAGGAGCCGGAGCTTCGGATACACATTTATGCGCATGGGTGATCGGGGTGGGTGGGAATGCCACAACAATCGGAACAATGGACCATGGGGTGAGCAGGCAATGGAGCCAGTTCAGAGTGGGATGTCTGATCAAAACTTCCCACAACTATTTAAACCGCCACAAACAGAGACGCAGCCAGATCACGCCAAGCCTCTGGTGTGACCGCAGCCAGAGAGTTCCAAATAAATCCTCTTACTCCTGCCTTCCTGAACTCTGATTCTTGCTTGCCTTGACCTTTGCTCCTCGCTTATGAGTTGGCAAAGTCTTGGCTTCTGATCTTCTGGCATCTGATCGGTGATCTTCATTGTGGCCTTGGTCCCTGACTTACAGATCAGGTTGGCCTTGGCCTGTGATCTTGGCTCTGGCCTTATGATTCAGTGTAAGCTCTTGGTTTATATGATTCAGTCCTAAGCATTCAACATTTAAACCTTGGGCCTTAAGTTGAGACTTATTCAGCAACAAATTATGCTTAGGATAATATTGGACATCTAATTCTTGGCATTGTAACTCATAGGATACATCCCTTAAATGTATGCTTTGGGCATGTCCAGACATATGGTTTTTCTTGGAGCAAGTTATTGCCCATATTAATTTTGTATTAAAATGTTCATTGATTTTGAAGGATGCTTATGTAGTTTTAAACTATCTGCCTGTCTCTTGGAGGCTAAATGGCGGTCAATGAAAATGGAGTGGACCTTCAGTGCCCTTACTACAGCTAAAGGACTTTTATTATGACACTAGAGAGATAAATGCCCACCTCCTGTAAATCAGCATACTGAGGACCTTACAACTTTATCAATATATGTGGCTGGTTGGCTTAGGCTGACCCGGCTGAAATTGAATCTGACGAAGATGGAGGTCCTGTGACTGAGTCGGAGTGGTCCGAGGGTAGAGATCCCACTCCCGACCTTCAGTGGGGCAGCACTCATGCCAGCGCCGGACGTTAGGAGTCTGGGAGTGCTCCTAGATGCCTCCTTAACAATGGAGTCCCTGGTAGCAGCCACTGCCAAGTCGGCCTTTTACCATCTCCGGCTGACCAGGCAGTTGGCTCCCTTCCTCGAACGCAATGACCTGGAAACAGTGATCCATGTGATGGTCACCTCGAGTTTGGATTAATGTAATGCCCTCTACATGGGGCTGCCCATGTCACAAATCCGGAAGCTGCAGCTGGTGCAAAATGCCGCAGCCAGGTTGCTGATGGGAATCCCGATTCGGGGGCACATCCGACCTGTGCTGAAGACGTTGCACTGGCTGCCTATAGCGTACCGGGTCCGCTTCAAGATGCTGGTTCTTACCTATAAAGCCTTTTATGGCCAGAGACCTGCATACCTGAGGGACTGCCTTTCCCTATATGTACCCCAGAGGACGCTGTGATCTGGGACCCAGAATCGGCTGGGTCTCCCGAGTTTCAAGGAGGCCAGACTGCTGGCAACTAGGGCCAGGGCTTTTTCGGTGGTGGCTCCACCCTGGTAGAATGAGCTCCCAGAAGAGACCAGGGCCCTGCGGGACCTTTCACAGTTCCGCAGGGCCTGGCAGGAAAAGGATGATAGATTTTGGGAAAGTTACCGTTGGGTTCAAGATCTACCCCATCTTGTGACAAATGGAGCACTGAGATTTTGTTACTGTATTTTACTGTTTTATATTATGTGTTTTTATTGTTTTAATCTTGGCAGTTTGTGCCCTTGTTAGCCGCCCTGAGCCTTTGGGGTAGGGCGGGATACAAATCTAAGGATAAATAAAAATAAATAAATAAGATCCTTCTGGGGCCCTCCTGGCCCGCCCTCCTCAGAGTCGCCGGGGGGTGTTGCTCTCCAGGCCTCCCCTCTGTAGCCAGGCACAAACAGAGGTTTTGGCTATAGTGGGCGTGGCCAACTCTAAAGCCAGCCGGAACTCCGTTCCTGTGCGTTCCTGCCCAAAAATAGCCCTGCATTTATTTATTGAAACATTTCTACCCTGCCTTTCCATCTCATGAGAGGTTCAAAGCAGTTTATGCAAATATTTACCTAACCCGGCATATGAACAATGAGATCCCACAACTTAAGAGCCAACGTGATGTAGTAGTGAAGAGCGGCAGTCTTCAATCTGGAGAACCGGGTTTGAATCCCTACTCTTCTTCCACATGAAGCCTGCAGGGTGACCCCAGGCCAGACACAGTTCTCTCAGGACTCTCTCAGCCCCACCAACCTCACAAGGTGCCTGTTGTGGGGAGAGGAAGGGAAGGCGATTGTCAGCCACTTTGAGACACATGAGGCCTGCTGGGTGACCTTGGGTCGGTCACGGTTCTCTCAGGACTCTCTCAGCCCCACCAACCTCACAAGGTGCCTGTTGTGGGGAGAGGAAGGGAAGGCGATTTGAGACACATGAGGCCTGCTGGGTGACCTTGGGCCAGTCCCGGTTCTCTGAAGACTCTCTCAGCCCCACCTGCCCCACAAGGTGTTTGTTGTGGGGAGAGGAAGCGAAGGCGATTGCAAGCCACTTTGAGACTCCTTTGACTAGGGAGATGTGGGGTATAAAAACCTACTCTTATTATTACAAAAAAGAAGTCCATATTGTCAGAAGCTACAGAGATTCAAATAGGCAGCCCTGGGATTAGAAGCTCTTCCGCCTAGGGCTGCCAAGCTCCCCCGGGGGGCAGATTTCCCCCCGCTTTGGAGGCGGCTGAGAGGGGCTGGAGTACTTGGCAGAGAGATTGTGGAGCTTGTCAAAAAGGAGCCGGAGCTTCGGATACACGTTTATGTGCATGGGTGATCGGGGGGGGGGGAGAATGCCACAACAATTGGAACAATGGACCATGGGGTGAGCAGGCAGTGGAGCCAGTTCAGGGTGGGATGTCTGATCAAAACTTCCCACAACTATTTAAACCACCACAAACAGAGACGCAGCCAGATCACGCCTAGCCTCTGGTGTGACCGCAGCCAGAGAGTTCCAAATAAATCGTCTTGCTGGTCACCCCTCCTGCCTTCCTGAACTCTGATTCTTGCTTGCCTTGACCTTTGCTCCTCGCTTATGAGTTGGCAAAGTCTTGGCTTCTGATCTTCTGGCATCTGATCAGTGATCTTCATTGTGGCCTTGGCCCCTTACAGATCAGGTTGGCCTTGGCCTGTGATCTTGGCTCTGGCCTTATGATTCAGTCAGTGTAAGCTCTTGGTTTATATGATTCAGTCCTAAGCATTCAACATTGAAACCTTGGGCCTTGAGACTTATTCAGCAACAAATTATGTTTAGGATAATATTGGAAACCCCAGCAACTCTTCAGTAAAGCATCTAATTCTTGGCATTGTAAGTCACAGGATACATCCCTTAAATGTATGCTTTGGGCATGTCCAGACATATGTTTTTTTCTTGGAGCAAGTTATTGCCCATATTAATTTTGTATTAAAATGTTCATTGATTTTGAAGGATGCTTATGTAGTTTTAAACTATCTGCCTGTCTCTTGGAGGCTAAATGACGGTCAATGAAAATGGAGTGGACCTTCAGTGCCCTTACTACAGCTAAAGGACTTGTATTATGACACTAGAGAGATAAATGCCCACCTCCTGTAAATCAGCATACTGAGGACCTTACAACTTTATCAATATACTAGAAATAAGGCCCGTTGTGGAAATAAATACAACGGGATCTAGAAAGAGGCTCTGGGAGAGTGCTCTGGCTTTGGGCAAACAGTGGCAGTCTGCTTTTAAAACATGAACCTGGGATCTGCACACCACCAGAATACAGCAGGTTCCATATGTAACTGACATTCCAACTGCCTTGCGGGGGGGGAGTTTGAGGTGTGGAATGGAGTGAAGTCCAATCAGCTTCCATATGCAAAAGACCAGGTTGTCGCAGCAGTTGTGGTGTGGGCAGGACCCGGGCTTTGCCTTCTGATTGGTGGCGATATATGCTGAGGAGCAGTGCCATCAGCCATACACTAAGGGAGTGCATTTTAGAATTAGAACTTTGGCACCCACTATTCAATTATATATAAGGAGAGATGTGGCTGGTTGGCTTAGGCTGAGCCGCTGTTTCCCAAACCAGTTCATGATTTGTTCAGTTTGGGAGGTGGTAGAACAGCCTCCTCACATATTAGAGATGCCAAACTCACAGGGAGACTTCAGCAGTCTGAGTTACAGACTATCTGCAGTCCGGGACTCCTTGCTCTCATCATCGTAAGGTCACCCTCAGCTTGTCCCGAAAGGGCCTTGCCAGCCATACTGTACACCTTCTGGGCCATCACAAAGTCTGCCTCCGCTCGGAGCACAAGGGCCTGGATACACCAATTCATAACAGTGTTATTCAATAATTATGAAGCATGCTAAATGTGTCGTCATGTACTTTCTCAGCAACAGAACCTCCTTTTTTATGCTTCATGTGGAGGAGTGGGGAATCCGCCGCTCTTAACCACTACATCACACTGGGGGGTACTATGGCATGAATTATATTGATCTTGGTTGCTCGTGACTCAGCCTTACTCTTAAGAATCTTTTGGTGTAGTGGTTAAGTGCGCGGACTCTAATCTGGGAGATCCGGGTTTGATTCCCCACTCCGCCACTTGTGCCTGCCTGGATGACCTTGGGCAAGCTGTGCTTCTGATAAGACTGGTCTT
>NW_015162039.1:5693-26217 GCF_001447785.1 Gekko japonicus
CGGCTCGTAGGCACCTTGGGTTTGTGAAGGGCGGGGTATAAATCCAATCTCCTCCTCCTCCTCCTCCTCCTCCTCCTCCTCCTCCTCTTCTTCTTCTTTCCCAGCTCCTTCACGGTTGCCCTTCCCAGTCTCAATTTTCTTCTGATTTCTCAGTTGCAGCCTCTGTTTTAGTCGATGGTGGAGCCAAAGAACAGGAAATTTTTTAAAATTTTGATTTCTAGATCACCAACCTTAAAGTTGTGTAGTTTCCCAGTAGTTATTATTTGTGTTTTCTTGATGTCCAGCTATAATCCTGCTTTGGTACTTTCTGCTTTGACCCTCAGCAGCAGTCCTTTCAAGTCTTCACTATATTTCTCCCAGTAATATGGTATCATCTGCATATCTCAAACTGTTAATGTTCCTTTCACTAGTTTTCACTCCACCTCATCTAGATCTAATCCAGTGTTCCTTGTGATATGTTCTGCATACAGATCGAACAGACAGGGAGATAAGATACGCATGAGGCACCTTTAGTCAGGCACCTTTTGCAATTAGAAACCATTCCATTTTTCCCTATTCTGTCCTAATAGTTCCCTCTGGAGGTGTGGGAAAAATCAGCATTTTTTAGTTCGAGTCTATTGGAATTGAAAAAAATTCGGTATTTCCAAAAATAAATCCTGAATCCCAATATTGGTATGGTTTTTGGATCTGGGATCCTTCAGAAATCTGGGATTTTTCAGATGGCTGGGAGGGCTTCTTCTGCGGCATGGTTTAAACCATGCTGCAGGAGAAGCTGTCCGCAGGATCTGTGCCCTGGCCAATCCTTGGCGGGTTCCTCTTGCCATTCGGTTTAAACCAAGTGGCAAGAGGAGACATCCAGTCCCAGACAAGGTGGCGTAGAGCTGTCAGCTCCATGCCATCTTGGCTGGGGCTGGCTCACAGTATAGCTGAATACACCCGAATAAAAGCCAGAAAAAATGACTTTTTTCAAGCTCTGCTATACCAGTAGCCAAGTACAGATCTCAGATCTGTATTCCACTTAAATAATACCTAAAAATGCCAATAAGGTATTTTTCAGGTACTTTTTCAGTTCAGTTTATACCCTCTTGTCCAGAGTACATGTTGCACTTCAAAACAATCAGATGTTGTGGCACACCCATCTCTTTTAAAACCAACCATAACTTTTCATGATCCACACAGTCAAAAGCTTTGCTGTAATCTAGGAAACACAAACTGATTTTCTTCTGTAATTCTCTCATGCACTCCGATAATCAACGTAAATTTGCACTATGATCTCTAGGGCCTCTTCCTTTTCTGACTCCAGCTTGAACATCTTTCATTTCTTGTTCCATATATGGTAACAGTCTTTGAACATCACTTTCCTTGAGTGAGAAATTAATGTGATGGTCCGATAGTTGCTGTGGTCTTTGATGTCTCCTTTTTTGGAACTGGAATGTAAATCGAGTGTTTCTAGTTTGTGGGCAATTGTTTTGTTTTTCATATTTGTTGGCATATTCTTGTTATGATTTTGATACTCTGTTTCTGTGGCTTCGAACAGCTCTACTGATATGCCATCTACTGCTGGTGTTCTCAGTACAGCTTTCACTTCACTTTCTAAAATTGTACATTCTTCTTCAAAAGTTTATTTGAAGGAATCTGTCTTCTCTCATCTCTTCTGTATAGTTTTTCAGTGTATTGTTCCCAGTGTATTAGTGTATTTCTATATTCATTTTTCAGCATGCCTAACTATACTTTGGAGAGGGAAGGCGGAATATTATAGCCTGAACTCGTCAAATCTTGGAAGCTCAGCAGGGCTGGTATTTGGAAGGAAACCCACCAAGGAAGACTCCGCAGAGGAAGGCAATGGCAAATCGCCTCTGATTCTCACTTGCCTTGAAGGCCCCTTGTGGGGGTTGCCATGAGCCAGCTGTGACTTGACAGCACTTTACTCACACACACACAACTGTACTTTAAATTTCCCTTTGATTTCTTGGATCTTGTGGAACAGATCTCTTGTTCTTCCTATTTTTGTTCTCTTCTATTTCTTTACACTGAGTATTATTATGGTTCTCTTTGTCTCTACGTGCAAGTTGCTGGAATGCTACATTTAGGTTTTCAATTCTATTTTTGTCATCTTTTACTTTTGCATCTCATCTATCTTTTGCAATTTAAAGAGTTTCATTAGTCATCCATTGAGGCTTTTCATTTCTTTTGGCTCCAGGAATAACCTTTGTGCAGTCTTCCTTGACAATATCTCTTGTTTCAGCTGATAGTTCTCCTGGTTCATGTTCACTTGATCTCAGGAATGCAAATTTTGTTCTTTACACTGTCTTTAAACTCTCCAGGAATGTTGTTCAGATTGTATTTTGGAACTATGACTGTTTTGGCGCTTTCCTTCAGCTTTATTCTCATTTTTATATTAACAGTTCATGATCCGCAAACGATCGGCTCCTGGTCTTGTTTTAGCAGAGAGATTCTCCACCTTCTGCCTCTGATTATGTAATCTATTTGATTTCTGTATTGGCCATCTGTTGCTGTCCACACATACAATCATCTGTTTAATGAACATATTGTTTAAAAATCATTTGTTGCACACCCACAGCTTACCTTCAGTCACACAGTGAAGATCCCTGCACGGTGGAGACAGCTGCTGCCAAAGCAACTTTTTAAATATCTGCATGCCGATCAAATCTGCAGTGGCCAGTCATAAACCCTGCTGGGCAAAAGCTCCACCTGGCCCTGCCGTCTTTCTAAAAACACCTGGTGGGCTCCAGAAAAGGTGTCTGTGGATATTATGGCACACAAGACACCACATTGGGGACACCTGCCCTGACACATGACTGACACAATTAAAATTTAACAGATCTGGTCACCTGTTTGGTGGAGTGGAGTTAATGAATCTGGCCTTTCCTATTCCCAAATTAGCGATCTGTGCTTTCAACCATCCAGATTGTGCGCATAAGAACACCCCGACCTCAGCAGCTTGTGCCTGAGCTACTACTGTGCTTGAGGACCTGTGGACTGCAGCCATTACTCTCCTGTAAAGTGCTTACCAAGAAAGTGGGATCATGTCCGTTTAAATACCGATACGCAGATCTCAAATGCAGAGAAATGAATCAAACATATCCCCGTGTAGTGTGGTCAAGATTTCTGGGGGCAGGGAGAGGAGTGGCAATTTTTAGATTCTGAGCTATAGTCCTTTTAATCAGAGCGTTATCTCCATGTTATTCGTTTTTTGTTGTGGAGAGCACTTATGTTAGTTGTTGTGGAGAGCACTTATGTTGTACTGAATGTTTTTAAAATGCAGTTTTAATGTTTTATGTATTGGGCATTGGCACCATCTGTACGCCACCCTGAGCCCATTCGCAGGGAGGGCGGGTTATACATTTAAATAAATAAATAAATTTAATCAATACTCTGAAACACAGCGAGTAGGAAGAGTTTGCATTTACGATGGAGACGGTCTTTAAAAGTTTGTTTGCTCTTTAAAATAGAATAATCTCGAGTGGCTTTGTCAGGTCCAAGAGGGAAACACTGATTGATTCATAATAAAAGAAACAGCTGATTCAAATTTAAGAATGGTAACACTATCTTTTGATACTGCTGGCTGTGCTTCTTGGAAATATCCTTTCAGCATGTGAGGAGATACCCTCCGTGGAATAGCCAGAAAATCAACTCACCCTTGGCAGTAACAAAATGCGGTCCAGCAACTTATGACAGGCATGGCTTTTAACGTCTGACAGCTAGATTCATTGTTGGTTTAATAGCCAATCGTCGGTTTTGACGACACACGTCTAATGTAGGTTGGAATATAAAAAGCCCTCTTGGAATATACAAGATTCACCCAGAGTGGTGAGTTGTCTCGGATTGCATTCGCCTTCTGAGATTCACGGTGCACTGAAAGATTACAAAAAAAGAAGAAGAAGTAGAACTAAACAACCGTAGAAAGGGAAGGAAAAGAACTGCACCGAATGTGAGGCCATGTTGAAACTAAAAATGTATCTTTATGTCTACCTTTTCATGTTAATCATACCTGGCCCAGCGGATCTTAACGAAAGCCACCAGGCAAATGAGAACATAGAGAAAGAGGGACTGTGTAATGCGTGCACGTGGAGGCAAAGTACGAAATCGTCCAGAATAGAGGCTATTAAAATCCAGATCCTCAGCAAACTGCGCCTGGAACAAGCGCCTAACATTAGCCGGGATGCTATAAGGCAACTTCTACCCAAAGCGCCTCCGCTCCAAGAACTGATAGATCAATATGACGTCCAGCGAGACGACAGCAGCGACGGTTCGTTGGAAGACGACGATTATCACGCTACCACTGAAACGATTATTACAATGCCCACGGAATGTAAGTACTTTTAATTCTCTTGTAATATTCTTGCCGACCCACACGGTGCTCAAGAGCCGCAGCCTCTTTTTAGTCTCTTCTGACAAACTGCTGGCTACTGCGAGCCTCAGGGAAGGAGAAAAGCATATTTTTAAAGAGTTTGATTTGTGTGACCCAGTGAGACATAACCTTTCTTTCCTCCCCAAAGAGTATGTTTTCCCTTTATGTACAAAGTAGAAGTAGTGTATGAAAAGCACTCCCATTGGCTTATCTTGTTGATTGCTGGAGACACATTAATAAGTTCCAAAATGAATGAATTTCAGTATTCTGATTATTTCTTGTAGCAATTAATGACTGGCAAATAAGCAGAAAAGACATATTTAGGTGTCAGTTTATATTAGCAAACTTTCAGAGAACATCAGGGACAGCTGAAAACAAACAAACAAACAAACAAAAAACCAATCCCCAAAAACCCCCAAAAGCAAAAAACCCTACTTATCTAGTAATATAATCCCATTAACTCAAATGTGCCGCCACCCCCCTCATATATGTGTGTCCAATGCTCCCTCTAAGCTGTGGAGTCTTGTGAGCAAAAATTGTACTTTGTGGGCTACTGGCATTAAAGTTGTGAGCGAGCGATTTGGCTACTGCATAAATTACTTTGCTGTGGAGCCATCCTTCCTGAGCTAAGACAAAAAAATGTGTGAGACTAAAAGACGGTGCGCTAGCTCACACTGACTCAGCTTAGAGGGAACACTGTGTGTGTCCGTGTCCATTAAACCTATGTCGTATGATGCAAAAAGTACTCTGCCTTCCACTTTCACACACTTTGTTGCTTTTATTTTCAACGGACACTTCCCGCTAATCTGCTCTGCCTTCCACTTTCACACACTATTTTCAACGGACACTTCCCGCTAATCTGCTGGGATCATTTTTTAAGATCGGAACAATGCCCCTTACACCTTTTACTATGTCGTTCCAGCTAACCAGGGAGCACATATATTAAACATGGAAAGAGCACGAAGCCAAATAAACAGCTATGTTATGTGGTGACACCAGTGAGGGCCAACAGACTTTCATTGCTCTCAAACCGAAGCGCCAATCCAGCTTTGGTTGCTCCCAAATACGCTGCACATTCGGAAACACTGTGCCTATCGAAATGCACATTGAAGCACGCGTATCATGCGTGGCTGGATAATAGCTTCGCTTCGACACCTATTCCAAAGTTTATCTGGGTCGACGCTTCCGAGTTTGCCGTGCTGTGCTGCGGTGGTTCCTGTCACTGCAAGGTGGCAATACTGGGGACTTTTGTCCAGTTGCCAAGGAAGGCAGCAGAGCCAATGGCTTCACACCCTCTGGAACACTCCTGCAAAAACTGCTGAACACAGTGACTGCTTTTGCAGGGATGCAAAAAGCTTATGATTCTCAGCCCCTCGCTCCATTCAGCTACAGAGCACATGCGCTTTCTCCCCGTCTCATAAGTAATGAGTGCAACCTGTATCGTTTAAATGAACCTCTTATAAAACCACCATGCCTATTACTTAGTCAATGCCAACGGTGAAATATTTTGTGCATTATAATGTGCGTACCTCTACCGACTCTATTAGTTGTGTTAAGAAGGAATAAAGGTATTCACTGAATGAGCAGATTCTTCGTTTATCTTCTTGGTGGCCGGCATCTGCTATAGCTCCTATCAAGTATCTTTCGCGCAGCTTATATTATAGTATCTTATGTTCTTCATTAGCTGAAGTATTTGGCTATGGCAGCTGCTTTCGGAATAACACTTAAGGCAGCGGGGAAATAATGTAAAAGGGAAATTTGGACACACATGACTTAGATTTCTTATCAGCAGCAGTGATATACAATACTCGGGCTTAATTTGGTGTAATGCTCTCTGCTATTTTACCTAATAATAAACTCAACATTCAGACATGTAAGACTGACTACAGCTATTCAGATTCAGTGACATGGCTATTTTAAAAGTTTCATGACAAGGAGTTTTAAAGAGAAGGATAATTATGCTCTAAACTATTACTTAAGGGGGGAAATTAGATACTGCTTACAGGAGAAATAAACACTCCGAGATTTCTTCTCATTTATTTCACGCTTTACAAAAAGTTCGGTTTTAGACAAAATCGTCTAGGACACTGGAGACGTAGCCGACTTAGATTTGTGCTCCTGAACAGTTCTAACCAGAAGAACAAAGTTGGAGTCCAGTGGCATCTTTAAGACCGACAAAGCTTAATTCTGTATATAAGCTTTCACGTGCATGCACACTTCACTGTATCCGAAGAAGTGCGCATGCACACAAAAGTGCATACTCAGAATAAAACTTTGTTGGTCTTCATGGTGCCGCTGGACTCCAAGAGCCAGTTTGGTGTAGTGGTTAAGTGCGTGGACTCTAATCTGGGAGAACCGGGTTTGATTCCCCACTCCTCCACTTGCACCTGGCTGGATGACCTTGGGCAAGCCGTAGGTGTTGTGGGGAGGGGAAGGGAAAGGATTTTGTAAGCCGCTCTGAGACTCCTTTGGGTAGTGAAGGGCGAGGTATAAATCCAATCTCCTCCCCCTCCTCCTCTTCTTCCTCTTCCTCTTCTTCTTCTTCCTCTTGTTCCTCTTCTTCTTCTTGTTGTTCCTCTTCTTATTATTCCTCTTCCTCTTCTTCTTCTTCCTCTTCTTCCTCTTCTTCCTCTTCTTCTGCTTCAGACCAACACGGCTACCCACTCCTATGCAGAGCTTATTTATTTATTAGTTCAATTCATACCCCGTCCTTCCCGCCAAAGCAGACTCAGGACAGCTTACAAAAGGATAAAACATAAGTAAACAATTGTAAACACCGATAAAACCAATTTAAAACAATCCAAAGTCATAAAGTGCTAGCTAGATATATATTAATACTTAGAGATGGTGGTAAAATTCATATTAATATGTTCTATGATCTGTTGTGCTCCTCAGCTCCTTGGCCACTATATATATATATGCAGCAGGCGCTGGCTGCAAAGGATGCAGCCAGGGAGCAGGGCTCTATCATTCTCATTCACTGTAGTTAATAATGTCGGTGGCGGCGGCCCCTTAACCAAAGGCCTTCTAAATCCATTGACTTCAACGGACTGATTTATTTATTCATTTATTCCCCCTGGGGACTCCAAGCGGATTACACAGAGTGAGTCGAGACAATGAACAAAGTGAGACACTCAATAAACACTGAAATGGGATTTTGGGTTGTAGAACCAACCGGAAGTCTAAGAAACAGAACTGAAGCAAAGCCTTAGTGTTAACGTGACACATTAAATGATGCAAAACTACACAACGGGATCCAGCCCACAGCAAACTATACACACTACTACGGACCATGGTTCCCAATAAGTTATCCAAACAACTTTGTGAAGCCTTTAGTACAGGGCTACCCTATTGCTTGCGTAGAAAAGCCCTCTTGAATGATTCAAATTTTGCATCGGTTGCTCAAAGACAGGAGTGTAGGAGCCTTCCTGACTTCCTCAGGCCATTCCACAAGGCGGGGGCCACAACCGAGAAGGCCACGTGCATGGGCAGCTGTTGATTTTGCCCACTTGCAGGTTGGCAACTGCAGAAGGCTCTGCTTGGATGAGCAAAGCTGTCATGGTGGACGTTGGAGGAGAGACAGACTCCCAGAGCCTCAAAGCCCAGAAAGGGCTTTGTATGTGATAGCCAATACTTTAAATTGAGCCGGGGAACTGATGGGCAACCAGTGGGGTGACTGTAGAATGGGAATCATGCGCAATCTAGCGCCTGATAATAGCCGAGCTGTGGCATTCTGCACCAAATGGAGTTTCCAAACTGACTCTGAGGGGAGACCAACGTACAGTGCATTACAGTAGTCTAGTCTGATTTAGAAGAGCTTAACTCTGCTTACGATTGCTGTTCCATGTCTTGTAATGTATGGTGGAGCTGCCAAATTAAAAACCAGAAGTATTACAGTTGTTTAAAATAACAATGTTGATCTTATTAATATGAAGCTATTAACAGAACGTTTATCACCTGTCAAAGGAAAGCAACTTGCAATGCTATCGTAATTAGAGTTACACACTTCTCAGACCACTGGCTTCAAGGGAGCTTCAAGGGAGCCAGTTTGGTGTAGTGGTTAAGGGAAGGGGATTGTAAGCTGCTCTGAGACCCAAGTGAAGGGCGGGGTATAAATCCAATCTCCTTCTCCTCCTCTTCTTGGTGTAGTGGTTAAGTGCACGGACTCTAATCTGGGAGAACCGGGTTTGATTCCCAACTCCTTCACATGCAGCCAGCTGGGTGACCTTTGGTCAGTCCCAGTTCTCACACAGATCTCAGCCCCTCCTACCTCACAGGGTGCCTGTTGTGGGGAGAGGAAGGGAAGGGGATTGTAAGCCGCTCTGAGACCCAAGTGAAGGGCGGGGTATAAATCCAATCTCCTTCTCCTCCTCTTCTTGGTGTAGTGGTTAAGTGCACGGACTCTAATCTGGGAGAACCGGGTTTGATTCCCCACTCCTTCACATGCAGCCACAGGGAGTCTGTTGTGGGGAGGGGAAGGGAAAGGAGATCGTAAGCCACTCTGAGACTCCTTTGGGTAGTGAAGGGCGGGGAATAAATCCAATCTCCTCCTCCTCCTCCTCCTCCTCCTCCTCCTCCACTTCTTCTTGTTCTTACCATATCCTCACTTCCAATTATCTGTTAGTTCTAATTACAAAACTTAAATGTATGACTTGCATTCTTGGTGGTTTTATAAAGCAATTTTAGGAGTTCAGTGCTAGTGGTAAGATGTTAGAAGTCACAGTCATTTTCAAGTTTGAGTACACTGTCCAGGGTGTTCAGTTTCCTAGACGATTTTGACTAGGGAAAGTCTAGGGAAGAGATGCCCAGCACATATTCCTCTCCAATCTTCCCCTTTCTGATGGTCCATATAATTTTTTCCTCATGTACTTTATAGCAGAAATCAATATAACCTTCGGATACCGTAAGCTGCAGCCATGAAAAACTTAATTCAAACACAGAAATACAGAAAAATCATAGAGTTGAAGTCATCGACACTTTTTAACTTCCACGGCAGCTCTCAAAGTACCTCAGTGATTCCCATTAGATTCCAGAGGATTTCAGCAGATCAGGTGGTCTTTTGGCCACTGCAGTCTAAAACACTCAAAGACTTTGAAGCACGTCTTTTTTTAAAAAAAATATTCCACTCTGTATTCCACCTCCTCTCACCTTCCCGCTTGTTCCCGTAGATTCATTTCTCGATGGTTTTCCTTTTCTAAGTAGGAAGTTTTTGGGTGGCGCTGTTGTGTATTATTAATGCCATTTATTTATTTATTTATTATAATTTTTACCCCGCCCTCCCTGCAAGCGGGCTCAGGGCGGCTTACAAGAGGGCAACAATGCCCACATATAAAACAAGATTAAAACAGAATAAAATCATCAAATCACAAAAGTAAGGTGCTCACTAAAGAACAAGATGGTTTTCCAATGGTAGATGCCGGATCTTTCATTGGAGGTAGATAGTGTCCTGTAGCTGGTACGCGGCCAGTCCAGTGGCACCCACCCAGCGCGGTATCATGGCAGATCTTCAAGGGCCGTCCTCTTACCCAGTTGTTACCCACGTCGTTGGTGGTGGTGGTAGTGGCGGCTCCTACGTAAAAGCCTGGCGGAAGAGCTCTGTCTTGCAGGCCCTGCGGAACTGTATGAGGTCCCGCAGGGCCCTGATCTCCTCCGGGAGCTCATTCCACCAGGTAGGTGGTTTGGGGATTCTGCCCATAAAATGGGACACCGAGATTTCAGAACAAGCAAACAAATGACATACAGCCACCACCACCCAACACGAGCTACGAGGCTGAGTCCCCGACGATGCGGGGAGGCCAGACCGAGGTTGGCAGCAGCCAGCACCCCCTGCCCAAGTACCACCTGCCCAGGTACTGCCAGGCCAGACTCCTCCGGCCACTTCTCTTGTAGAGGGATATTTTTACATTCTTAACTTGCCCAATTCCAGACCAGCAAGCTTTAAACAGAGTATGGCATACATTTGTATGTGCCAAGATCAGAAGACTGGGTGCACTGCAGACTGAACCTCATGGGACAATCCAGAGATTTCTGCTCGTTCCTCTTTACTGGATGTGGCTTTTCCTCCCTCTTACACAGGAAGCTTCTATACTTCTATACGTGTGTTACACACAAATTAGGCTGGTCATATAGAGTCACCTATCAAGAGCCAGGGGCCGGGGGAGAAGTACAGTTATGATTAAGAACAGACTGCATACAGGTTAAAAGGGGACAACATGTGGCACAGAGTTACAGATGTAAGAGGAAGGCCTTCAAAATGTAGACGCACTTTATGTACGGTCCATCTAGATCAGGAAGAATGTCTCCATTGCCAATAACGTTGCTGATAAAATGAACAAATGTTGTTTTGTGTCCCTGTACCCAGTCCTGATAGAGAGAGCCAGTGGTTAAAAAGTGCGGACTATAATCTGGGTGAACTGGGTTTGAGTTCACACTCCTCAACATGCAGCTGCTGGTGTGACCTTGGGTCAGTCATGGCTCTTTCAGAGCTATTCTGTCAAGTGCAGTTTTCAGAAGAGCTCTCTCAGCCCCACCTACCTCACAGGGTGTCTGTTGTGGGGATGGGAAGGGAAAGGAGATTGTAAGCCACTCTGAGAATCCTTCGGGCAGTGAAGGGTAGGGTATAAATCCAGTCTCTTCTTCTTCTGATAAAGGTATCGTGTAGACTGTGGTTTGCTGATAAAACGGCCTGTGAAGATGTTTAAAAATGCCATGCATTTTTATGCTTTATTCTGAAGTGTCTCTTAGCATTTCCCGATGAGTAATGTCTTCTTTCCATTCATTTATAGCTGACTTTCCTATGCCAGTGGAAGGAAAACCCAAATGTTGCTTTTTTAAGTTTAGCTCTAAAATACAGTATAACAAAGTAGTGAAGGCTCAGCTGTGGATATACTTAAGACAAGTCCAGAGGCCCACGACAGTGTTTGTGCAGATCTTGAGACTCATCCGACCTATGAAAGATGGGACAACTTCTACTGCAATTCGATCTTTAAAACTTGATATGAACCCGGGCACCGGCATTTGGCAGAGTATCGATGTGAAGACCGTGTTGCAAAATTGGCTCAAACAACCTGAATCCAACTTGGGCATTGAAATCAAAGCTTTGGATGAAAAGGGACGAGATCTTGCAGTAACTTACCCAGGACCGGGGGAAGAGGGCTTGGTAAGTTCTACTGGGAAACCTACAAGAACTGTCTTTCCATTGAGCACTTGAAAAGGATGTTTTTTCACATGGATAAGACAAGGATTTTCCAAGGTTGAAGTCATGTTTAATTATCAGTAAACTTAATGGGGTGGATCCTACCCTTATCCTACTACTCCACTGAGCCAAGTTCATTTATTTATGCATTTATTAATTAAAATATCTACCACCTTTCCTTTTGTTTCAAGTTTGAAGTCTGTCTCCAATCTAAGGAGATTTCTAGGGATGGGCACGAACTGGGATGAACTTTGTGGATCTTCCCTCTCTCCTTTCTGCTGGTACAGGCTCGCTGAGGCCAGCAGAGTGGGAGGGAGGGAGATCTTTCAAAACCCATTTAAAGGAATGCTTGGAAGCTGGGGGGGGGGGAATGAGAGAGATCACTGAAATGGCTTGCATCTATAGATCCTTGCCATTTCAGTGATCCCTCTTGCTCCCCCCTGCTTCTCACTATAAACCACAAACCCCATGAACCTCAAAAACCACATTGATGGTCCTGGGAGGTTTGTATAGGGATGGGCACGAACCGAGGCTTGCGAATCATGGTCCTGGGAGGTTCATATAGGAATGGGCATGAACCAAGGCTTGCAAACCACAAATTGGGCCTAGTTTGTGCCCATCCCTAGAGACGTCCTCTGACTTAAGTGTCTTTTCCATTGGAGGACGAGCCACTAAAGTTGGGGGAAGAACTCCTTAGACTGGAAGAAGGCTCCTCGGAGGATGGTTGGATCCACTCCAATGAGCTTTCCTTTTGAACAAAAATTATTTAGGGATTGGAATGCTAAAGCTCTGGCAAATTAATGGAGAGAGAGTTTATTCCTCAGTTCTCTGACAGGCTAAATGGATTCCTTGCAAAGCACCAGCAGAAGTTATTGGCCAACACAAAACTTTCTGATTTCCCCTAGTTGCCCTGGACCCTTCCCCATGCTGATCCTGATGGTTGTAGAACTCTTCTGTACAACAACCCACATAGCACAGAAGATTGCACTTAGGAGAGAGAACCAGGCAAAATTGTACCCACCTCACCCTTGAGCCAATGGAGGAATTATTGGTTCAAAAAGGAAAATAGAGGTGATTTTGACTGGTACTCCTTCTTCAGTGCAGTCTTCTGACAGATGTGACTTTTTCTCCATGCATGTCCTCCAGCCTCCAGCATCAGCTTTTCAGAGGTCTCAGGAGGTTGCTAAGGGAAGGGGAGGAGTAGGAAAAAATCCACATTTCTTTTCCAGTTTTCAAAACCGTTATTTAGATAACAGGGGAATTACAATTGGTACAACACTTAAGCAAAATGCTACTACACATATGCAAAATGTTACTACTACATAAGATATTATAGCAAACATTTCAAAACATATATACAAATATCAGTTACAATAGTTTCTCTAGTGTAAGATAATAAGCTTAAGGTGAGGTATAAAGGTATGGGGAATATTAAGTGCCATGTTTATGATCTGAAATGGTGAGTTTTTTAAGGCGAAGAGGTGCACAAATCTCTAGATCAATTCAGAGAAGAAAAGGAGATAATTAAAAGAAGAGTAAGAGAAAATGATAGATATGTTAAAAGAATAGTAGTTGATGACAGGACTGGTTTGGAGGATCAAGTTCTTGAGTGATGAATGGAAGCCATTTTTCAGTGAAGTTGGTTTGCCTTGGGTAGATGTCTGTTTGTAGTAGGCGATCAGTAATTTTCTCCATTAGTAAATGATCCCAGATCTCAGACCATTCTAACAAAGAGGGTAATGTTCGTAGTTTCCGCATCTTTGAGCACCCTTGTAGTTTATTGGAACTAGCCCATTGCATTTTTCTTTCTGTTAAATGGAGATGGATAATACGTAATCATGTGTGTTAAAGCAATTAACCGGAAGCAATATGGAAGGGCTTACTAGTGAGCAAAGTATTATAACCTTGAAATCTAATCAATTAAAAATGTTTCAGAGTAATGGTTTTCCATCTCTGTATAACTCAGGTACAGTAGGAAAATCGCTTCTTATAGTTATCCAAATGCTACAGAGTCGCTCGGACTTTAGAATAAATATGCACTGTAGCACACTGAACAACAGGCAATCCCCACAACTTATTTCAGGATCCTGAGAAACTGTAGCTTGCATCTCTTCTGGGGAAGGAGCAGCTGTAACTGCATGTTATAAAGAAGGGATGTGGCTTTGTCAAAGCCAATGGTATGTAGAGGATTAAGTTACCCACTAGCAATACCCAAATGTGCTCTTAAACTGTCCTCTTCCAGGAAACAGAATCATGTTAACTTATTAAGCCTAGCCTTGGATGGTTTGTGAGAAGTCAGAGAGGTAAAATGGCAATACATAGTACTATGAACAGCCTTGATTTAGTAGGCATTTTTCCGCCAGTTTGACAGCGGGTCTCAGCAGAAACAGCATATTCTAGTTTGTCTTCCACTCGCTTAAGATGTGATCCGTGTCAAAGTTCACAAGTCATGCTAGACATTTTGCCTGTGGAAAAAAACTAGTGAGTACTCAAAGCAAAAACGGAACATTGGTCTTTGAACCTCAGTTTTCCCTTTAGTGTATTTCCGCTTTCTTTTGAATTTTGTGATTTTGTTATCTTGTTCCTTTCTGTACCTATAGACTGTGAGAAATTTCAGGGCCTTTGCGTAATGTTCAGGTCTTCAGAGTCAGGATGAAAAAAAAAACCCAGTTAGGAATCAGATCCAGTGAGCTTTCTTGGGGTGTTTTGTGTATGCCTGGCTGAATTTTGTTCTTTGAACAGCATGCTGTATCACACATATGCCCCACACTTTTAAGAGTGGTTGTCCTGTGGCCGGGGCATTCAAGATGCACAGCACACAAAGTGCATGGAAGTAATTGCTATTCTCACAAAATGCTTTCAGGAATAATAGGCAGGGCTATTTTTGGGCAGGAACGCACAGGAACAGAGTTCCGGCTGGCTCCCAAGTTGGCCACGCCCAGCAGGAACTCATTAGCATAATAGGCCACCCCCAACAGCAGGAACTCATTAGGATTGGCTACATTAGGGGTGTGTGGCCTAACATGCAAAGAAGTTCCTGCTACAAAAAAAGGCCCTGGGTTTTGACAACAAACAAGGTCAACAGAATAAGAAGCAAAAGGTGGGTGTGGCTGGATGAGCACACGTCTGGTAACATGGGGGTGCAGCCTAATGTGCGAATGAGCTGTGCTGTCAGGGGTGTGGCCTAAAATGCTAATGAGTTTCTGCTGTTGGGTGTGGCCTATTATGCTAATTAGTTCCTGCTGGGCTTTTTCTACAAAAAGAGCCCTGAAATAGGATATTTAAAAACTACGGCTTAAACGTTCAGAATGACTTATCAACACAGGTTGACCTTTAACGTTTTTGCTTGCTTGTTTGTCTGTTTCGGCATCGAGTCACAACGGACTTATGGTGACCCCTGGTGGGGTTTTCAAGGCAAGAGACGGTGTGAGGTGGTTTGCCATTGCCTGCCTCTGTGTGGCAACCCTGGACTCCCTGGGTGGTCTCCTGCTAGGGTTGCCAGCCCCCAGGTCTGGGTGGGGGTCCCCCTGCGTCTGGGGGCTTCAATCCACCCCCGGCCAGCTGGCCACTGGGAGAAGCCCCGCCCCCAAGCCCCACCCCATGTGCAACCACCCGCCTGGGCACCCCTTTCCCCCCTCCTGCCCGATTTAAAGGGCTTCGGCTGATCGGTGGGGACCATGTGCCCCAATGACCGGCTGGAGGGCCCTTTAAATCTAGCTGGAGGGAGGGAGAGGGGCAGTCATCACAGGCCGCACACTCAGCCCACACAAATAGAATGATCCTTTTGCGAGCAGGCTGAGGGCGGCGGCACACGGGGCTGGGGAAAATAGGGCAGGAGGGGAGGGAGAGGGGTGGCCAGGTGGGTGGTCACTCTTGGGGTGGGGCTTGGGATGGGACTTGGGGGTATCCCTGCCGCCACTGAACGCCCCCCAAATCCACTCACCGGAGTGACAAGGGGACCTGGAAACCATATCTCCCATCCAAGGTTCCCTCTAAGCTGTGGAGTCTTGTGAACAAAAATTCTACTTTGTGAGCTACTGGCATTAAAGTTGTGAGTGAGTGGTTTGGCTGCTGCATAAATTAGTTTGCTCTGGAGCCATCCTTCCTGAGCCAAGACAAAAATGTGTGAGCTGCAGGCTAAAAAACTGTGAGCTGTCTCACACTAGCTCAGCTTAGAGGGAACACTGCTCCCATCCAAATTTCATACAGGGCTGACCCTGCTTAGCTTCTGAGATCTGACAAGCCCGGGCTAGCCTTGAGCCATCCAGGTGAGGGCTTAAAGGTATTATTGGAATCGGGGGTCATTTCCTGCAGGAGCGCACAGGAGCGGAGCTCCGGCAGTAAAGAGCCCAGGGGGCGGGCACTTGCAACAAGCCCCCCCCTGAACCCCCCCCCAAATAGCCAGCAATCCAAAACAGTCCAGTGGAGCCTGAGCGGTGGGTGTTGTCTTCTGACACACTTCCGGTGATGTCAGGGGGTGTGGCACATGCAAATGAGTTATGCTAATGAGCGCCTGCACCTCTTTTTCTGCGAAATGACCCCTGATTGGAATAAATGTTAACATACTGGGTTGAGTCTTACACTCTGTTCAGCTGAGTGCAGAGCCTTTTTCAAGTCCAAGGAACCAGAGGAAGAGCTTCCTCCACCAGATGAAGCTCTGCACTTAAGACAGTGGAGGGGCAGAATAATAGAGTCCAGTGCAATATAATGGGGGTACATCACAGAGTTGCCAGCCTCCAGGTGGGAGCTGGAGATCTCCCAGAATTACAACTGGTCTCCAGATGTCACAGAGATCAGTTCTCCTGGAGAAAATGACTGCTTTGGAAGGTAGGCGCTATGGTATTTTGTCCTGCTGAGTTCCCTTCACAGGCACCAACACCAAATGTACAGGAATTTCCCAACCTGGAGTTGGCAACTCTAGTACATCATCATTATAGTGCTCAAAACGTTGCCTGATGTTTTCAGAAAATATGTATTGGGTGTGTCTGATGTTGAGTGCGTCTGCCTTCATACATGCTGTTCCTTTTCCCCTTTATCCATAGAATCCATTTCTAGAGGTCAGGATTACAGACACACCGAAAAGATCTCGTAGAGATTTTGGTCTTGACTGCGATGAACACTCAACAGAATCTCGATGTTGTCGCTATCCGCTGACGGTGGATTTTGAAGCTTTTGGATGGGACTGGATAATTGCTCCCAAGAGATACAAGGCGAACTACTGCTCTGGGGAATGTGAATTCGTATTTTTGCAGAAATACCCGCACACTCATCTTGTCCACCAAGCGAATCCGAGGGGCTCAGCAGGCCCTTGCTGCACTCCTACTAAGATGTCCCCAATTAATATGCTTTATTTCAATGGAAAAGAACAAATAATATATGGAAAGATCCCTGCCATGGTCGTGGACCGTTGTGGCTGCTCCTGAGTTCCTCAGTAGGTTTGCTACGTCATAAAAATGTGGAATCTACCAAAAGTACCCTTCAGCAATCTTTTGAAACTGTGAATTTTGTACTATAGGCCTACCTCTAGTAGGCTATACGATAGGCTGTTAGAAAATTTCCTGCAAGACAAGCTACAGTATGTGAACTGAAAGACATTTGTGTACGCAAGAGCTGGTTTTAGCCAGTGAAAACGATAAGCTACAATCAATCTCACAGGATTTCACAATGAATTTCTTTTTCTGGAAAGGGATATGTTTTCATTTATGCAACAACGTAGTCAGATAACAGTTTCAGCAGATAGGAATAGATGAAAAGCAACTCCGTGTATTCCAGATAATGAAAAGGAGTGAGCTATAAGATGTAGTCTAAACAGGTTTAGTTTACTGTTGTATTTGCATTGGAGGATACATCGGTGATGTGTCAAGTATCACCGAGTTGTCCTCGAACACTTGAATGGAGTTTAGAGTATTAAAAACTGATAAGATGAAATTCCACAGAACGTTGACAAATCCACAAATAAGCATAGATACATTGTACGCATATTATTTCCATTCCTTCTATAATTAGTGCATTCATTACTTCCTGCCAATGGTGCTATCGCAGTACGCTATCACTTACAGTCCAATCCCGTGGCTTGCTGCAAGACTGCACAGGTGGTATAGGATATACCGACCGCAAAATCACGACGCAGTTTCCAAATCTGATATTGCTGCAGAAATGCAGACTGGGGTGTAAGTAGTTAGGTGAAACAGAGAAGCATGCAGCACAACAACGAATCCCCCTCTCTGCAAGAACAATAAATTCATCACTCACAAGGAATGGGGACTTTAACCGGTTATTTTTTAGTTGAATAGATGATGTCCACATTATGAAGTAACAGAGAAGGCAACAAACCGTGCATTATGAGTTAATGGTAACCGTCCATTCTCACAACATTACAGTTTGCACTATGGAAAGCCAATGGGGATTTTAAAAAAAAATCATAAATACAAGAATGATAAAATGCCGATACATTGTGTAATATATATATACAATATTATATTGTAAATAAGCATTTGTTTTTGTATTTACTATGACTGCGCTATGAGAATACGGTACAAGAAATGCAGGTTCCATTGCAGACAGGTACACCTCTGCCAGTATTTTATTTCTGTGCAGCAAATATCTGCGGATCGTTCAGGAAATTCTTATGTGTCTGACTGTGCGATCCTATGCAGAGTTTCACAGGTTTGGAAGGGTGTCAGTCTTACTGCAACGGTACCAACATACATATCGGGCTGTTCACTTGCTTATGGTGCCACTTCCCTGTTGTACGCCATGTTGCTCCCGTGTAAGAGTCCCACGCATGTTTCAAGATGCAGCATGTAGATTAGTGGATCGGAGCAACTGCAGATGTAACAGCCGCCAGATCAGAAATGTAATCCATAGGACAAAAATGTGTTCATTCTCCAAAGTTTTAGATGAATGAGATACACTGTTCGATAAACAGAGGACATTATAGGTGGAATCCAAAGCCGACCGTCCACACACAGCAAACTGATCCTGCTCTCAGAAGGGCTGCTTTGCACTAGAGCACTACATTTGTGGAACTCGATCCAAATATTCCCCCGCCCCCTGCTCGTACAGAGTTTTGGACAGAGGTCATTTCGGGGGGGAACGCGGGGGAACGCAGTTCCCCCGGGTGAGGTACGGGGGGCGGGGCACATGACGAAGCCCCGCCCCCTGCTTCCGGCCGCCCCGCTTCCGGCCCTCATTCAGCCAGGAGGAGGCAGGAGAAGAGGGAGGGTAAGTTGCTTCCTCCCTGCCTCTCCCCACCCCTGCCTGCCTGGGGCCAGGGAGGGCCTTCGCGGGGCTTCCTTGCACTCCCACTCGCCTTGCAGGTCCACCGCCGGGCCCCTCATGGGGCTTGGCAGTGGAGCTGCAAGGCCGGCGGTGGCGGCCGGAACCGTTGAGGGCGGGGTGTGTGGCCTTATGACACATTTCCGGTGATGTCAGGGGGTGTGACCTTATGACACACTTCCGGTGATGTCAGGGGGTGTGGCATATGCTAATGAGTTATGCTAATGAGTTCCCCTAGCTCTTTTTCTACGAAATGACCCCTGGTTTTGGACATCCTTTTTCTGTAAGCAGAAGCATGGGAAACTGCTACCTACCTACTAGAATTAAACTTAGGGACGCCAGCCTCCAGGTGGGACCTGAGGACCCCCCCCCCAGAATTACAGCTCATCTCCAGAATACAGAGATGGGTTCCCCTGGAGAAAATGGCTGCTTTGGAAACTGGACTCTATGAGACAGTGTACCCCACTGAAATCCCCGTCCTCCCCGGACTCCATCCCCAAATCTCCAGGAGTTTCCTAACCTGGATCTGCCAACCCCACCCTCATCCCTCGCCAGTAGCCGGGGGGGGGGACCCAGCAGCCCTAATTAAACTTTTACAAAGGAATTAGGAGAACACTGTGATTGGATATTTTCCCTTCACTCAAGGTTCTTTGGATCCCACCTCCAGGTCCATGTTGTTCCTTCTTTGTTAGAGTTAAAACAATAATTTTCCATACTTTAATAACAGGTCAATATACTGTAATAGCACAAGCCCTAATATTTTCATTAACTGTATTTTTCTTTTAGAGTTCAAATATTTCAAAAAAATATTTTATTACCTTTATTTTATAAGTATGTAATAAACTTTGATTTTTTTCCACACATTACTGTATATTTTGCTCTGCATAATCAGTAATTTTTAATCAAAAAACAAAGTTTAGAAATCTACCTATTTCCTATGACGGGACATTATTTTCAAATGTGAAAGATGATCGAAAATACAGCTACTGTTAAAGAACCAGTATAATTTCTGTTAAAATATTGTTCATTTTTTGTATGAGATCAAAAGTTCTATTTGTTGTATTCTGGATTTCAACTTATCATTTTATTTGTGTGAAATTACAACAAAACATTAGTCTGTTGGTTGTCTTTGCCTTCCATTCATGCTTACATGTCTGTGGATAGCTAAAATAGTTTATTTTTCCAGTTCCTTTTATTTCAATGGGACTTTTCTGGTCCCAGTTCGGTGAAATTCTGCTCATTTTAGACACAGTGTCAGCAAATGTAAAGAGTTTGTACATGCTCATGATGCTGCTGCCAATTTCCCATTCTGCACCACGCAAGCTCCTGACCTGGGGGAGAGGGGCAACTTTTTAGGGAGCATGGGGCTTTGAAGTAGGGTAAAGGTTTCCCTTGCTTGAAAGCCAGTCGAATCCGACTCTAGGGTGCGGTGCTCATCTCCGTTTCCAAGCCGAAGAGCCAGCGCTGTCCAAAGACGTTTCTATGGTCATGTGGCCGGCATGACTAGATGCCAAGGTGCACGGAACGCTGTTACCGTCCCACCAAGTATTTACCTACTTGCAATTTCTTGCTTTCAAACTGCTAGGTTGGCAGGAGCTGGGACCAGAGACGGGAGCTCACTCTGTCACGCGGCACTCGGGTCTCGAACTGCTGAACTACCGACCTTCCGGTCTGCGGTT
>NW_015162039.1:26252-26728 GCF_001447785.1 Gekko japonicus
AGGTTACGAATGGTTAGAAAAAAGTCCCTGTGCTTGCCCGGAAGACTGCACGTGGCCCTTGCGATGCGGGTGATAAATGCCAATGGGAATTGTATGTTGAGTTATGTAGGGTACTGCCAACCAGAATCTTCTTAATCCGTGTAGATGGGTTGGGGACAGCGGCTGGGGGAAGGTAGCGTTTCAGGAGGGTGTGATGTCTTTCCACTGATGCTCTTGGGAAGATTCCTAGAGCATTACCACTGGGCAAATTGCAAGCCTTTCCCTCTTACCTTGACGCAGCATATCGCGTTTTATGAATATGCGAGTTAGCAGAGAATAGCTTTGAAAACCAAGAATAACATCCTGATAGAACTGGATTCACGGAACAATAGCTGTTGGATACTATAGTGCCTGGCATTTTAATAAGTGGTAAATGCATGCATGATAATAAACAAGGCCTCATTTTAAGATCCACGCCAATGTCACAGGTCTCTTCC
>NW_015162039.1:26759-27364 GCF_001447785.1 Gekko japonicus
AAGAAGTGCTCCTAAACCATATGCATGGCATCCTTCACTTTGAAGTATAGCCAAATACTTCTTGGACACTTATGCCATTTGGGATACAGCGGAATTCTGCTCTTAAGCCAAGAGTTTGTTAGTAAGATTCCATGCAGGTTTAAGGGGCCTGGTATTTCCCAAGATTAAGACTGATTTTGGATCCTGAGTAGGGATATAAAACAGAGAGTTCTGCCATGAAAACATTCAAGAGATCCAAACTAGGTATCAACTTGCATGTTATTGCATGGTTTGTTCAGGCTATGTTAGATAAATGGCTGTTTTCCTGGTTTATGATTATTATGCAACTTGTTTATTCAGACAAGACTTTCCACCTCTGTCTTTCTCTGTTTCCCCTTCCTTCCTCTCCCATCTATTTTCTTTCTTTCTTTCTTTCTTTCTTTCTTTCTTTCTTTCTTTCTTTCTTTCTTTCTTTCTTTCTTTCTTTTCTTTCTTTCTCTCTCTCTTTCTCTCTCTCTCTCTTTCTCTCTCTCTCTTTCTCTTTCTTTCTTTCTTTCTTTCTTTCTTTCTTTCTTTCTTTCTTTCTTTCTTTCTTTCTTTCTTTCTTTCTTTCTTTCTCTCTCTCT
>NW_015162039.1:27622-62194 GCF_001447785.1 Gekko japonicus
GGGGGGGGGAAATAGCCTTGAAATTTAAAAATCACTTTAAGCCCAGTGATTCTTAAAAGATCTACCAAACTTCTCCCAAAAACATGGTACTAGTTCTGCGGTCCTTAACTGGAAATTGACAAACGCTCTTCTTAACTGGAAATTGACATACACTTCAATGAGAAGAAATTTCTTTATGTAGTCATTTGGAAGGCTTTTGATTTTGCCCAAAAGGGGGGAAAGGATTTCTAATCAGTATTACTCGTTAAAGCCTATCACCTTCTCGGACACTGTAACAAGGGTTGGATCCCACAGAGGATTTCAACGGACGGGAGGGAGGGTGATTTTAATTCCCCCTCACTGCCGAGCTCATGCCGCTACAGAGAATCTCCTGTTTCCCACGTGCAGTGTGTGTGTGGGGGGGCTTTTTAAACTGCAATGGGAGGGAGGAGGCAAGGAAGTCACGCTCCCCTTATTGAAATCTTTTCTTCAGTGGAAATTCTGAGGGGTGTGTGTGTGTTCCAAGTCTCTCAATTACATTTATAGTATAGGCAAACATGCAAATCTGATCAGTATGAAAACCAGAATCAGCTGGTATAAACCTGTTCTACCTGGTGAGTCCGTCTCCACCCCCTGACACCATTTATCCAGTTTGTCAAATAATCTATACGTCATGCTGGCCTATTTGTTATTCTGGCCTTCTACCAAGAGGCTTAGGGTATTGGACATGTTCCTTCCCTCCTCTTTTTCATCTTCACAATAATCTTGTGAGGTAGTTCAGGCAAACACAGAGCGAGGCGACCACAGCAGAGTGGGGGTCGAAACCCAGGTCAATCCCAGGACACTCAGATCCCTATACCGCTCTGGCTATAATCACTACACAGCACGTGATGAAATACAAAGCACATTGCCAAGTCATTAGAAATATTTCCAAACTGACCACCTTTCCTCTCCTTTCCTCCGATAAGCACTCTATGATGCATAGATCTTGAGCAGTGAATAGTTATTGTTAATCTTTTTTTTACCCAATAGACTAAAGGAATGAAAAATAATGCAACTGCTTGGGTTTTTTGGCAGGGTTGTCAACTAGAGATGTGGCTGTGTCATAGGAAAATAGATCAAAGCAGACCGACAAACATGGTGAAATATAGTGTTTCTTATAACAGATTCTCCTGCCAACCTTGCAGTTCGAAAGCAAGAAATTGCAAGTAGATAAATAGGTACCACTTAGGTGGGAAGGTAACAGCATTCCGTGCGCCTTGGTGTTTAGTCATGCTGGCCACATGACCACGGAAACGTCTTTGGACAGCGCTGGCTCTTCGGCTTTGAAACGGAGATGAGCACCGCAACCCTAGAGTCGGACTCGACTGGCTTTCGAGCAAGGGAACCTTATAGCAGATTCAGGTGGGGTAGCCCTGTTGGTCTGAAGCAATAGAACAAAGTTTGAGTCCAGTGGCACCTTTAAGACCAACAAAGTTTGATTTTGGGTATAAGCTTTTGTGTGCATGCACACTTCTTCAGAATTAAACAGTGTGCATGCACCTGAAAGCTTATACCCCAAAATCAAACTTTATTGGTCTTACAGGTGCCCCACTGGACTCAAACTTTGTACTATTGCTTCAGACCAGCTTTGTTCCAGTGTTTCCTAAGGTTAATGTAGAAAGGATACTCTAGAGAGAATGCTTTCATTGGCTTAGCCCAAAAACCTGCCGAAGCCCTTACAGACTCTTCAGGGCCAGTTAAATCCGGTACGCTGACGTGCCGAGATATATAGACCAAAGCAACAACGACAAACACATTTTTTTCCCCTTGATCTTCATTACATAACTATTCGATGAGATTCAAAACACAGAACCGTGTGCCAAACGCTCTCAGTAACAGGGAAGGAACAGTATTACAGAGATGCTTTGAGGCTGTGAGAAGATGCTTGCTGTATCATGATGTGTCTGTCACATGGTACGCAGCACGGCCCGGGCGCTGGGCCGCAGACAAAATGCCACGCGTTCCATTACCACCGATGACACATGCCACAAAAACCCCTGCAACCTTATCTCATCTTTGAGGTAGCAATTTCCATTCAGTTGTGCTGGCTCTCAAACAGATCAGTTCACCCGGAGGAAATGGTCACTTTGGAAGATGGACTCTATGGCATTATGCCCCGTTGAAGTCCTGCCCCTCCCCAAACCCCACCATCCTCTGGCTCGACCAACAAAATCTCCACGTATTTTTCAACTCAGAGCGGGCAAACCTATACTGGTTCATTATATGCATTATATGCATTTTTCATGCTGGTTCATTATAAACATTTTTCTGCCTCTGCCGTCGTCAGAACTCCAGAAGCATCTAGCATTTGGGCCAGTGCCCAGAGGTCATTTCCTACAGGAGCTCTGTCTTCTTGGTGCTTGGGGGGACCAACAGTGGGAGGGCTTCTAATGTCCCGGTCCCACTGGTGGACCTCCTGATGGCACCTGGTATTTTTGGCCACTGTGTGACAGAGTATTGGACTGGATGGGCCTTTGGCCTGATCCAACATTGGCGTATCTTATGTTCTTATGAGCGCACAGGAGTGGAGCTCCGGCAGTAAAGAGCCCAGGGGGCGGGCACATGCAACAAGCCCCGCTCCCAGCAGCCCTCAGTCAGACCAAGAAGCAGCCAGGTAAGTTGCAGAGGCCCCCCCCAACAGTCCAGTGGCACCGTTAAGACCAAGTTTTATTCAGGTACAAGCTCTCCCTCCTCTGCGAGGACAGGTTTGCATGCCCCCCCCCCCATTAGCTAGCAATCCAAAACAGTCCAGTGGAGCCTGAGTGGTGGGTGTTGCCTTCTGACACACTTCCGGTGATATCAGGGGGTGTGGCATATGCAAATAAGTTATGCTAATGAGTTATGCTAATGAGCTCCTGCACCTCTTTTTCTACAAAATGACCCCTGCCAGTGCCTATTCACTCACCAACGTAGGTCTGAATAAAGAGAACATTCGGCCTGAGCAAGTCTTTCAGGCTCCATCTCGAAGACAAACACCTCCTTTGGTTTTTCTTTGCGTCTATATTCTAATAGAGAAGTCGGGATAACTTTGGATACTTAAATCCAATGACTGGAGCTGTGAAGTTTCTTGTGCGCCCCCACTTGTATTTTCTGTACTTCAGACTACAACAACAAAAGGTAGGAGTTCTTGAAACCTTTCCTGTGTTTCCGTTTGTATTGAGCAAAATGCTGCTTGTTGCATCAATTTGGATTCAATTTTGGTCTGTTTGCTTTTGCTGTTGTTTTTTTTAGTTTGTTCATTTTGAATTAGGATTTGGTCCTGCAAAGTCCTTGGACCCACCAAAAGCAGTATCAATTGGCCTTCTTCCAAAAGCCAGTCCACGTTCAGGAAAAGAAAAACATTAAAAATATAAGAGCCACGTGGGGTCAGACAAAAGGTCATAAGAACATAAGAGAAGCCAATGTTGGGTCAGGCCAATGGCCCATCCAGTCCAACACTCTGTCACACAGTGGCCCCAAAAAAACCAGGTACCATCAGAAGGTCCACCAGCAAAGTCCTGCAAAGTCCTTGGACCCACCAAAAGCAGTATCAACCGGCCTTCTTCCAAAAGCCAGTCCACATTCAGGAAAAGAAAAACATTAAAAATATAAGAGCCATGTGGGGTCAGACGAAAGGTCATAAGAAGATAAGAGAAGCCAATGTTGGATCAGGCCAATGGCCCATCCAGTCCAACACTCTGTCACACAGTGGCCCAAAAAAACCAGGTACCATCAGAAGGTCCACCAGCAAAGTCCTGCAAAGTCCTTGGACCCACCAAAAGCAGTATCAACTGGCCTTCTTCCAAAAGCCAGTCCACGTTCAGGAAAAGAAAAACATTAAAAATATAAGAGCCATGTGGGGTCAGACGAAAGGTCATAAGAAGATAAGAGAAGCCAATGTTGGATCAGGCCAATGGCCCATCCAGTCCAACACTCTGTCACACAGTGGCCCAAAAAAACCAGGTACCATCAGAAGGTCCACCAGCAAAGTCCTGCAAAGTCCTTGGACCCACCAAAAGCAGTATCAACTGGCCTTCTTCCAAAAGCCAGTCCACGTTCAGGAAAAGAAAAACATTAAAAATATAAGAGCCATGTGGGGTCAGACGAAAGGTCATAAGAAGATAAGAGAAGCCAATGTTGGATCAGGCCAATGGCCCATCCAGTCCAACACTCTGTCACACAGTGGCCCAAAAAAACCAGGTACCATCAGAAGGTCCACCAGCAAAGTCCTGCGAAGTTCTTGGACCCACCAAAAGCAGTATCAACTGGCCTTCTTCCAAAAGCCAGTCCACATTCAGGAAAAGAAAAGAAAAACATTAAAAATATAAGAGCCATGTGGGGTCAGACGAAAGGTCATAAGAACATAAGAGAAGCCAATGTTGGATCAGGCCAATGGCCCATCCAGTCCAACACTCTGTCACATAGTGGCCCCCCAAAAAACAGGCACCATCAGAAGGTCCACCAGCGGGGCCATGTCACCAGGAGCCCTCCCACTGTTGTCCCCCCCCCAGCACCAAGAATACAGAGCATAACTTGCCCCAGACCAAGAGTTCCTATCTATACCTTGTGGCTAATAGCCACCGATGGACCTCTGCTCCATCAAGTCTGGTCCATCAAGTCCTGCATCTTGTTCACACAGCGGCTGACCAGCCGCCTCTAGGAAGCCCACAAACAAGATGGCTGCATCCTCCTGCCTATGTTCCCCAGCAACTGGTGCAGGGGCATAGCCAGGAATTTGTAGGTGGGGGGCACCAAGGGCACCAAAGGGGCATGGCGTCACTTGACGCTCCCCCTTTTGGATGCCACTGAAGCGGCAAGTGGTGAGCCTGCCCATAGCCAGTAGACGAGGAAGAGCCCTTATCTATGGGCTGTGAGCGGGCTCACCACTTGCCACTTGAGTGGCATTTAAAAGGGGGAGCCGAGAGCTGAGTTCTCAGAGGGATGGAGCTACAGAGGGGGCGGTGCTCACTAATGAAAGGCCCCGCCTCGAAATGCCCCGCCGTAGCTACTTGCCTGAACTGATGCAAAAAGGCATACTGCCTCTGGTACTGGAGGGAGTGGATATCCATCATGACTAGTAGCCATCATGACTACTAGCTACTGAAAGCCCCGTCCAGGGGTCATTTTGTAGAAAAAGAGGTGCAGGAGCTCATTAGCATAACTCATTAGCATAACTTATTTGCATATGCCACACCCCCTGACATCACCGGAAGTGTGTCAGAAGGCAACACCCACCGCTCAGGCTCCACTGGACTCCTTTGGATTGCTAGCTATTGGGGGGGGGGGACATGCAGATCTGTCCTTGCAGAGGAGGGAGAGCTATACGTGAATAAAGCTTGGTCTTAAAGGTGCCACTGAACAGTTTTGGGCCGGGGGGGCGGGGGGGGGGCTCTGCAACTTACCTGGCTGCTTCTTGCTCTGACTGAGGGCTGCTGGGAGCAGGGAGTGGGGCTTGTTGCATGTGCCCACCCCCTGGGCTCTATACTGCCAGAGCTCCTCTCCTGTGCGCTTCCGTGGGAAATTACCCCTGGCCCCATCCTCCATGAATCTATCCACTTCCTGTTAAACCTTTTAGATATGTCCCACTCTGGATCTGGCAGTCCCACCACTGTCAGGGAGCATGAGGGTCAAGGAGAAACAGGGCACCGTGCTGAGGATAAGGGGAATGTGCCCTCAGAAGGGACCTCTTCCCTAGCTGGTGAGCAGGTATCCTTTCGCACCAAGGAACCATCCCTGGGCAGGGTGGGAAGGAGGCTCTTGGTAGTGGGTGATTCGATCCTTAGGCAGGTAGACAGCTGCGTGGCGAACCCGCGTACTGACCGTATGGTGACTTGCCTGCCTGGTGTGAAGGTAGCGGATATTACATGTGTTTTAGATAGGTTGGTAGATAGTGCTGGGGAGGAGCCAGTGGTCGTGGTGCATGTTGGCACCAACGATGTGGGGAAATGCAGTCGTGAGTTCCAGGAGGAGAAATTTAGGCTGCTGGGCAGGAAACTTAGGTCCAGTACCTCCAAGGTCAGAAGTGCTACCTGTTCCACGCGCAGGGCTGGAGTCTCAATGTGTGGATGAGACAATGGTGCAGGGGGGAAGGTTTCAAGTTTGTTAGGCACTGGGATGCTTTTTGGAACAAGAGGGAGCTGTACAGGTGAGACAGTCTCCACTTGTCCCGAGAAGGAACCAGGCTGCTGGCGCTTCAAAAAGGTGGCAGAGCAGTTTTTAAACTGAATATTAGGGGAAAGCCGACAGTTGATGAAAAGTCTCTGGTTCGGGTTGGCTCATCTCAGAGAGATGAGGGGGTACCTGTTGCTTTTCTACAGGGAGGTGGATTGAAATTGTCCACTGAGACCAAGGCTAGTGACATGGACTGCCTGACAAGGTCTCGAGATTGCAAGAGGAAGGTGGCAGGCTTAACCAGTATGGGAAATTACAGCTGTTTCTATACAAATGCTCGAAGTGTCCGAGGTAAAATCGGGGAGTTGGAGTGCTTGGTGTCAGAGGGAAAAATAGACATTGTGGGTATTTCAGAAACTTGGTGGGATGAGGAAAATCAGTGGGATACGGTGATTCCCGGTTATATATTATATCGGAAGGATAGGGGGGGAAGGGTTGGAGGTGGGGTGGCTCTGTATGTCAGAGAGGGTATAAAGTCCAGAAAGATCGAGAGGCTAAGAGAATTGGATTCGCTTCTTGAAGTTCTGTGGGTTGAAATAGGGGGGCCAAAAGGAAACTTAACACTGGGAGTTTGTTATCGCCCACCGGATCAAAAGATAGAGGAGGATTATAAAATGATGAATGAATTAAAGATAGCAGCTAGACAAAAACACTGTGTCGTAATAGGTGATTTTAACTACCCACACATTGATTGGGTCAATATGTGTTCTAGTCGAGAGAAAGAGATTGAGTTTCTAGACACTCTAAATGACTGTGCTATGGAGCAGATGGTCATGGAACCTACCAGGGGAGAGGCGATCCTTGATTTGGTCCTAAGTAACACTCAAGACCTGGTGAGAGATGTAAAAGTGATTGCACCGCTTGGGAACAGTGATCATAATGTTGTTGAGTTCAACATTTGTACAAATAGGGAATTGGCCAAAAAGACTCACACAACCACTTTTAACTTTAAAAGGGGTAATTTTTCTGATATGAGGGGACATGTGGGGAGGAAACTGAAGGGAAAAGTAGAAAGGGTCAAAACCATTGGGGAAGCTTGGAAACTGTTTAAAACTACAATTCTAGAAGCTCAAATAAAATATATTCCGCAGGTTAGGAAAGGCACAAACAGGTATAAGAAAAAGCCTACATGGTTAACAAACAAAGTAATGGAAGCTGTAAAAGGTAAAAAGGATTCCTTTAAGCGGTGGAAAGCTAGTCACAGTGAGGCTGATAAAACAGAACACAGGCTATGGCAAATAAAATGCAAGTCTGTGGTCAGGCATGCAAAAAGGGAATATGAGGAGCATATAGCAAAAAATGTAAAGACCAACAATAAAACTTTCTTCAAATACATTAGAAACAGGAAACCAGCCAGGGAGGCAGTGGGGCCCTTGGATGACCAAGGGGTAAAAGGAGTACTGAAGGATGATAGGGAAATGGCTGAGAAGCTAAATGCATTTTTTGCCTCCGTCTTCACTGTGGAAGATGAGAGGTGCTTGCCCACTCCAGAGCCGCTGAGTTCGGGAGGGGTGTTGAAAGACCTGAGTCAGATTGAGGTGACGAGAGAGGAGGTCCTAAAACTGATAAACAACTTAAAAACTGATAAATCACCAGGCCCAGATGGCATACATCCAAGAGTTCTGAAAGAACTCAATTGTGAACTTGTGGATCTCCTGACAAAAATATGTAATCTCTCCTTAAAATCAGCCTCCATTCCTGAGGACTGGAAGGTAGCTAATGTCACTCCCATCTTTAAAAAGGGTTCCAGAGGAGATCCGGGAAATTACAGGCCTGTCAGTCTGACGTCGATACCGGGTAAATTGGTGGAAACCATTATTAAGGAAAGAATTAGTAGGCACATAGATGAACAAAACCTATTGAGGCAGACTCAACATGGGTTCTGTAAGGGAAGATCTTGTCTCACTAACCTGTTAATGTTCTTTGAGGGGGTGAACAAACATGTGGACAAGGGGGATCCAATAGATATTGTTTACCTTGACTTCCAGAAAGCTTTTGATAAAGTTCCTCATCAAAGGCTCCTAAGCAAGCTCAAAAATCATGGGATAAAAGGACAAGTCCTTTTATGGATCAAAAACTGGCTAATTAATAGAAAACAGAGAGTGAGTATAAATGGGCAGTTCTCCCAGTGGAGGGGTGTAAGCAGTGGGGTACCACAGGGATCAGTACTTGGTCCACTGCTTTTTAACTTGTTCATTAATGATTTGGAGTTGGGAGTAAGCAGTGAAGTGGCTAAATTTGCGGATGATACGAAGTTGTTCAGGGTGGTGAAAACCAGTGAGGATTGTGAGGCACTCCAAAGGGATCTGTCAAAGTTGGGCGAGTGGGCGTCAACATGGCAAATGGGGTTCAATGTGGCCAAGTGCAAGGTGATGCACATTGGAGCCAAAAATCCTAACTATAAATACACGTTGATGGGGTCTGAACTGGCAGAGACAGATCAAGAGAGAGATCTTGGAGTTGTAGTAGATAACTCACTGAAAATGTCGAGACAGTGTGTGACTGCAATAAAGAAGGCCAATGCTATGCTGGGGATTATTAGGAAGGGTATTGTAAACAGATCAGCCAATATCATAATGCCGCTATATAAATCAATGGTGCGACCTCATCTGGAATACTGTGTGCAATTCTGGTCACCACACCTTAAAAAGGATATTATAGCTTTGGAAAAAGTGCAGAAAAGAGCAACTCGAATGATAAAAGGGTTGGAACACTTTCCCTATGAGGAACGGTTAAGGCGCTTAGGGCTCTTTAGCTTGGAGAAACGACGACTGAGGGGTGACATGATTGAGGTTTATAAGATTATGCATGGGAAAGAGCAGGTAGAGAAAGAGGTACTTTTCTCCCTTTCTCACAATACAAGAACCCGTGGGCACTCCATGAAATTGCTGAGCGGTCGGGTTAGAACGGATAAAAGGAAGTACTTCTTCACCCAAAGAGTGATTAACACTTGGAATTCACTGCCACAGGAAGTGGTGGCAGCTACAAGCATGGACGGCTTCAAAAGGGAATTAGATAAGCATATGGAGCAGAGGTCCATCAGTGGCTATTAGCCACAAGGTATAGATAGGGACTCTGGGGCAAGTGATGCTCTGTCATCTTGGTGCTTGGGGGGGGTCAACAGTGGGAGGGCTTCTAATGTCCTGGCCCCACTGGTGGACCTCCTGATCGCACTGGTATTTTTGGCCACTGTGTGACAGAGTGTTGGACTGGATGGGCCTTTGGCCTGATCCAACATTGGCGTCTTTTATGTTCTAATGTTTATGTTAAGCTTTCCAAGTTGGTGACCATCACCACACTCTTCAGGTACTGCATTGTGTCAGAATGTACTGGAGGCTGTATGTTTAAACGTTCGTCCACCGTCAAAATGTCCTGCACATAGCAAGTAAGCTGACAAGAAGAAGTGATGCTGGAGCTTTTGTTCCTGACATGCTAGCTTTCCACGGGTAGGAGGTTTTGTATACAGGAGACCATGCAAACTTCCACTTGTATTCTTCAGCAGTACTCATCAGAGGAATGCACCACACATTTTTTTCTTTGAAGGTAAATGCAACTGTGAGATTACAGAGTACAGGAAATAGACCAAGCACCTGACTTGAATGGCCCAGGCTAGACCAACCTCATGGGATCTCAGAAGCTAAGCAGAGTCGGCCCTGGTTAATACTTGGAAGCCCAGGGTGGCTAGGCAGAGGCAGTCAATGGTAGACCACCTTGGAATATCTCTTGCCTTGAAAGGGGTTCACCATAAGTCAGCTACATCTTGACAGCACTTCACACACACACACACACACACAGGAATAGAGCCTTGCAAAATCCACCGGTTGTACCAACCTAGGAAGAGGCCAGGTTGGTGACAACGAGGGCCGGGGCCTTCTCTGTGGTGGCCCCTCACTGGTGGAATGAGCTCCCAGAAGACATCAGGGCCCTGCGGAACCTTTTACAGTTCCGCAGGGCCTACAAGACGGAGCTCTTCCGCCAGGCTTTTAAGTAGGGTGCCGCCTCGATCGCATGGCCCTGGCCCTGGCCCTGGCCTGATTACCAACTGTGTCAACAACTGGCCCTGGTTTGATTACCAAGCTGTGCCAACCACTGTACCACTATTGGCACCGACAGTACCAACGGCGCCGCCAAACGAGGCTTTATAGCTGGGCGTGAGGCGGTGGACAGTGTTCAGTTGACAGCCGATATCGGAAGACTCACCATCTTTTAATATAAGTTGTATGATTTTACATTGATTGTTTTGACGGGATTTTAATGTATTTTTGTATGTGCTGTTAGCCACCCTGAGCCTGCCGAATGGTGGGGAGGGCAGGATATAAATGTAAATATAAATAATTAAAATAAATAAATACTGAAGGAAGAACTATTTGAAAGTGATTTTCCAGTGTTCTTCTGGAGCTAGTTAAGGACCTTCCTACACTGATTATATTTATCCCCGTGTTCCCTTGGTTAGTTTATCAGCAAACTATGCAAGATGGTATTGGATATCTTAATAAAGTCTATACCTAGACTTTATGTGGAAAGTCTACCTCTATAAAGATTTAGTTTATCTGACATGGTCCGGTCTTCTTCCAAATCTACAACATCTCATTCCAGTCTCCGTTCTGGCATTGACCTAAAGCCAAATGGAAACTTTCTGAACCGAAAATGTTAAAGACAGGCACCACATTCAGTTGTTTCTAGCCATTTTGGACTCCTATTTCGTAGATGGTTACTTTGCATTTGGCTGTGGTCACACACGCTAAATAATCCACTTTCAATCTACTTTCCAACTGGATTTTACTGTGGCTGATTCTGCACCAATCTGTTTCCTCACAGTTTTCCGTAGCAACATCAGGAGGTTAATCGCTCTACACTTTCTTTGTTCATTTGGTTTTATGGTACCTTCTGCATAGCTTTATGGCCATTCGGGGTGAATTCACAGTCAGTGTGGCACTGCCACAGGGTACCTGAATGTGGTTTTGAGTGGCACCTTTTCCGTCCTCCGCTTCCGATTCAAAGGGAACAATAAGCAGACAACTTGACATGGCTTCATTGATCTCCATCAGTTCCCCCCCCCCCGTTTCCCCCTCTGTATTCATCACCCTGGCATGAATTACTTGGCTCAGGCGGCTAATGACTGCTGAGGCAAGTACTGACACAGGAAGATCTGCATAACAATGCGGGACCGAGCATTGAAAGCAAAATAGATGGCTAGCTGACACTATCCAAGGCAGAAACCAGGATCCGAGGGGCAATGCAATGAAAACAGATATTCCGAGGCAAGGGTGAACCAGGTCGAGTGCTGATAGAATGTGGAGTGCATGCCAGATGCGGAATGGGCCACTGTCACTAATTTTTCTCATGCCCATTTGAGATAATGTATGTGTTTGCATGTTAGATTACCATCAGTGCAGTCCTCAAAAGAATTACATCCTTCTAAATCCATTGAATGATCTGAGAAAAGTGAAACTCTATGATTGCACTGTAAGTATTGGTTGCAGGGGTCATTTCGTAGAAAAAGAGGCGCAGGAGCTCATTAGCATGCCTCATTTGCATGTGCCACACCCCCTGACATCACTGGAAGTGTATCAGAAGGCAACACCCACTGCTCAGGCTCCACTGGACGGTTTTGGATTGCAAGCTATTGGGGGGGGGGAAACGTGCAGATCTGTCCTCACAGAGGAGGGAGAGCTTGTACCTGAATAAAACTTGGCCTTAAAGGTGCCACTGGACTGTTTTAAACCTGTTGGCTCTGCAACCTACCTGGCTGCTTCTTGTTCTGACTGAGGGCTGCTGGGAGCAGGGGGTGGGGTTTGTTGCATGTGCCCACCCCCTGGGCTCTTTAGTGCCGGAGCTCCGCTCCTGTGCGCTCCTGCAGGAAATGACCCCTGGTTTTATTTTATGTGTTTCGTTGTTGTTGTAAGCTGTCTTGGGCTCCGTAAGGGAGAAAGGCAGCTCCTAATTACCTTCAAAACCTTATACGGCCTGGGACCAACATACCTAAGGGACCGCCTTTTCCCATATACGCCTCGGAGAGCGTTACGCTCTGAGAGTCAACATCTCCTGGTGATCCCTGGCCTGAAGGACGTCCGCCTAGCCTCGACCAGGGCCAGGGCTTTTTCCGCCCTGGCCCCCTACCCGGTGGAACACACTCCCGATTGAGACCAGGGCCCTGCGGGATCTTACTCAATTCCGCAGGGCCTGCAAGACGGAGCTCTTCCGCCAGGCCTTTGGCTGAGGCAGTGGGCATCCACATATATCCCCCCCCCAAGGTTGCGGTCTCCCGCCCACTGATAACTGGCCATACTTAGTTACCTCAATGGGCCGGATCCTCCCTATGGCAAGCGTGACTATTGTTTTTATACGTTTTTTTTTCAATAAGTGTTTTTTATTTTGAACAATATATACAACAGTACATTCATAACATATATTGACGCTATGCAATAATCAACTTTCTCAACCCTTAAGAGCCCTTAATAGCAACATTATTAGCTATTGCACGCATAACTATAGCCCAGTATTGGAAGAAAAAAATCAACCTACTCTCCAATGTTTGCAAAACAAACTTTGGGAGCACTTTATATATGGTAAAATTGTCTCTCACCAAAAAAGTTTTCAAGCAACTTGGTTCCCAGTGGTGAACTATCTAGCAGAAGAAGAAGTGATTCCAAACAACTCTTATTACAAAGATCTGTTATATTTTTTAAAGGGTTTTTATACGTTTTAATGTGTTTTAAATTTTATTGTATTTTTTTGAAATGCTGTGACCCGCCCTGAGCCTGTTTACGGGATGGGCGAGACATAAGTGCGAAAAATAAATAAATAAATAAATGTTTTAAATAAATGTAACAGAAACAAATACTAGAGAAGAAAGAGCATCTAACGAAACGAAGGCAAAGACACTGCAGGCGTGCATTTTTCTTCTTCTTCTCGAGAACAGATGTTTACACTAAAAGTAATAGGCGCTGCCAGAAGGGTGTATTTATTTCCCAATTGTAAATATAGTTACATATTTCAAGGATATGTTTTCCTCCCAATGTGAGCACGTAACTCCTATTAACACTAATTGGAGTGACACATGCACGCTGAAAGCAGATATACCCCTTTCCCTTTTATGTCACTGTCGAAAAGCATTAGAGTATCGCCAGCTGCCCGAAGGATCACGCTGCAGTGCAGTGCAATTGTGGGGCTAATGTTAGACGAGCTATATCGAGGACTTTATGCAGAAATAAGGCCATCTATGCAAGCATTTTAAATAGGAAAAAGAGTTTTCATTGATGACCGGTGCCGGGAGAAAGGGACCGTGTTTTTCTGTATGGTGATACTCAGATCACGGAAACTCTAAGGCAGCTAGTTAGATATAGTTGTTTGATATTGGATTACATTTTAATTTGCTTTTAATGTGTCAGTGATGCAGGGGTCTTGTTGTAGAAAAAGAGCTGCCGGAGCTCATTAGCATAACTCATTAGCATAACTTATTTGCATATGCCATGCCCCCTGACATCACCGGAAGTGACAGAAGGCCACACCCCCTGACATCACCGGAAGTGTGTCAGAAGGCCCGGCTACTTACCCTCCTGCTTCATCCTCATTCCCAAACGGAATGAGGATCGAAGCAGAGGGCGGGGTAAAGAAGGGGCGGGGCTTCACCACGTGACCGCCCCGCCCCCTAGAGGTTCTCTTCCGGAGCTCCGTACCTGAGAGCTCCCCCCCAACTAGAGCCCTGCAGTGATGTATCTTAACATCTTGGAATATTGTAAAGGTGTACTTCTTCTTGTATGACTGGTCTAAGGACTGTAGAAATAAATTGATTGATTAATTGACCGTGTTCTACGCTGTTCATTAATCATTCTCTTCAGGTTTTAATGTTTTGGTGCACAGGCGAATTATCTCTGCGGCCGTTTGACCAAAGTTATTTATTGGTGCATGTGATCAGGAGCCTATAAAGCAACTTTGAAGGACATTAACAGCTCACTCCCTTGACCTGCTGGAATCAGAAATACACATTAGAGAATCTTTGCCTTCCGAGGGCGTCTGCTATATCCTTGCCTCACATGCTCCCCCCCCCCCCGCCCCCAGACACACACACACCCTGGTGCAATGCGGCTCAAGGCTCTTGTCCTCCGCTCCTCCCTCTCCCCTTCACCCTGCACCCCCCCCCCATAACTGCATCAACATTTTTTCTGGCCCAGGAGGCAGGACTCTGGTTCTATGCAAAAGTGTGTCAATATGCAACCCGAGGAGCTGGTGAAGTTGTTGGCACAGCCCTTCGGAGAGGGTGCCAGGGTTCAGCCCCAAAAGGAGGCCGGCTTTATATAAACCCATGTCTCCTTTCTACTTCTTCACTGTTAAAAAAAACAAACAAACACGCAGGAAGGAGAAGAGAGTTTCGGATACCTATTAAAAGGTAGAAGCCGAACAAAGTTTGAGTCCAGTGGCACCTTTAAGACCAACAAAGTTTTATTCTGGGTACAAGCTTTCGTGTACATACACGCTTCTTCAGATACAGATGCACGCACACAAGAGCTTGTACCCAGAGTTAAACTTTGCTGGTCTTAAAAGGTGCCACTGGACTCAAACTTTGTTCTGTTGCTTCAGACCAACATGGCTACCCACATGAATTTATCTGAAGAAATGTGCATGCACACAAAAGCTTATACCCAGAGTTAAAAATTGTTGGTCTTAAAAGCACCTCTGGACCCAAACGTTGTTCTGTTGCTTCAGATCAACACAGCTACCCACCTGAATGTATCCGAAGACATGTGCGTGCACACAAAAGCTTATACCCAGAGTTAAACTTTGCTGGTCTTAAAAAGTGCCCCACTGGACTCAAACTTTGTTCTGTTGCTTCAGACCAACACAGCCAGGGCTATTTTTGGGCAGGAACGCACAGGAATGGAGTTCCGGCTGGCTCCCAAGTTGGCCACGCCCAGCAGGAACTCATTAGCATAATAGGCCACACCCAACAGCAGAAACGCATTAGGATTGGCTACATTAGGGGGGGTGTGGCCTAACATGCAAAGGAGTTCCTGCTACAAAAAAGGCCCTGGGTTTTGACAACAAACAAGGTCAACAGAATAAGAAGCAAAAGGTGGGTGTGGCTGGATGAGCACACTTCTGGTAACATGGGGGTGTGGCCTAATATGCTAATGAGCTGTGCTGTTAGGGGTGTTGCCTAATATGCTAATGAGTTTCTGCTGTTGGGTGTGGCCTATTATGCTAATGAGTTCCTGCTGGGCTTTTCTTACAAATAAAGCCCCGAACAAAGCTACCCACCTGAATGTATCTGAAGACATGTGCATGCACACGAGAGCTTGTACCCAGAATTAAACTTTGCTGGTCTTAAAAGGCGCCCCACTGGACTCAAACTTTCTTCTGTTGCTTCAGACCAACACGGCCGACCCACCTGAATGTATCTGAAGACATGTGCGTGCACACAAAAGCTTATACCCAGAGTTAAACTTTGTTGGCCTCAGGGCTTTTGTTGTAGAAAAAGCCCAGCAAGAACTCATTAGCATAATAGGCCACACCCAACAGCACAAACTCATTAGCATATTAGGCCACACACCCCACGTTACCAGAAGTGTGGTCATCCAGCCACACCCACCCCTTGCTTCTTATTCTGTTTACCTTGTTTGTGGTCAAAACCCAGGACTTTTTTTTGTAGCAGGAACTCCTTTGCATGTTAGGCCACACACCCCTGATGTAGCCAATCCTAATGCGTTTCTGCTGTTGGGTGTGGCCTATTATGCTAATGAGTTCCTGCTGGGCGTGGCCAACTCGGGAGCCAGACGTAACTCCGTCCCTGTGCGTTCCTGCCCAAAAATAGCCCTGGATGGCCTTAAAATTGCTGCCTCGACTTAAACTTTGCTCTGCTGCTTCAGACCAACACGGCTACCCACCTGAAGGCATAAACGTTACACGCTCACCATAACTTAATAAGCCTGATCAAAGAGGCCTCACTCTGACATGCCCTGCCTGTAACTTAATGACAACTGAGATCTTAAAGGGGGGTGGGGTGGAAATGTGTGGGAAATTAAAAAAAAGAACCCTCAGTTTCCAGCCACTATTAAACCAATTCATGCTACAAAGAATGCTGCCGTTAACAACGGGGGAAGGCTGGGAGCGTGACATCTGAACTGGAATATATCACATCTCAATGGCATCCTTAAAATACCCTGACTTAAGTTTTTCCATTAGTTTCCCCCAACCTGCAATGTTTGGAATGCCGAGATCCGGAAAGCTACCTCTCACTATGGTAACTATGTCTGGCCAAGCTGATGCTGTTCAGAAATTAATCGATGGCTCTTTGGCTTAGAACAGGACAGCGCGAGGGATTTCTCCATTTAAAAAACCCAATTCCGCTGCGAAATACTCGCCGAAGACATCAACAGGATACGCATCGAGAGGGAGAGAGAGAGGGAGACACACATGCGCACGTGTGCGCACACATACTTAAGAATGAAATCTATAAATGCCTAAAACCTAATATACGTGCTAAGCTTGTGAACGTGATCTTTGGAGGCATCTGTAACCCTCTGCAGGAAACAGAAGGAGCCTCTCATCTTGCTAAAGTTTCTGCTGATGCGTCCAGTATGCAGCCCGGGATTAATCCATCTCCATGTGTCTTGCCGCAGACCAATAATGACTCCTTTGAACGAACAAAGTATAGAGATTACTAATTTATGGATATAATTGGTTATTTTTTTAAAAAAAAACATGTAAACACTTAACATGTTGACAAATCAAAAAGAAGAGCTAGGAAGAAGTAATAATGTGCATTGTTTAAATGTTACAGGAAAGAAGGGTTGTTTTTTTTTTAATGTTTAAAGGTACTTTTAAGATAACTGTCTCCTCGTAGATTGCATATATGGGGGGGGCACAAGAAGACGGCAGGCTTCCCATTCTGCCAGTCTCCACCCCGTTCCTGCTGGGCTCTGACTGTCCTCACGCCACCTGCTCCAGCTCTGGCACCCGGGCCTAACAGGGGAGTGAGGGGCATATTTCTGTGCCAATAAAGCATCCTCATCTTCAAATAGCACTGACTTGGATGGATCAGGCTAGCAGAATCTCACTGGATCTCAGCAGCTAAGCACGGCCAGCCCTGGTTGGTATTTGGGTGGGAGACCACCAAGGAAGTCCAGGGTTGCCACGCAGAGGCAGGCAAGGGCACACCACCTCTGTTCACCTCTTGCCTTGACCTGGATGGCCCAAGCTAGCCTGATCTCATCAGATCTCGGAAGCTAAGCAGGGTTGGCCCTGGGTATTACTTGGATGGGAGACCACCAAGGAAGTCCAGGGTTGCTACGCAGAGGCAGGCAAGGGCACACCACCTCTGAGCGTCTCTTGCCTTGAAAACCCTAAGGGGTTCGCCATAAATTGGCTGCAACTTGATGATTCTTTTCACCCCTACCATCTTCAAACAGCAGAGTTCTAAAAACAGCAAAATTAGACCGTACGTTTGCAATCCATCGATGCAAGCATTCATACTGACTAAAATGCATCCTCTTCTCGTAAGGATTTTATTATGAAAACATGTTCTTTTTTGTTTTGTCAAACGCAACATTGATAGCTGGGTGTCTGCTCTTCCCCCAGCAATAAATGTCTCACTCTCTACATTAATGTTGGTAGCAACCCACCTAAATTAGACAGACAGACAGACGGGGGGGGGGGGGCGGGCGGCAGGCAGGAAATAGTACTGATAGATAGATAGATAGATAGATAGATAGATAGATAGATAGATAGATAGATAGATAGATAGGTCATTTCCTGCAGGAGCGCACAGGAGCGGAGCTCTGGCAGTAAGGAAGCCAGGGGGCGGGCACATGCAATAAGCCCCCCCCCCTGCCCCCAGCAGCCCTCAGTCAGAGCAAGAAGCAGCCAGGTAAGCTGCAGAGCCCCCCCCCCCGGACCCCCAACCCAAAACAGTCCAGTGGCACCTTTAAGACCAGGTTTTATTCAGGTACAAGCTCTCCCTCCTCTGTGAGGACAGATCTGCGCATCCCCCCCCCAATAACTAGCAATCGAAAACAGTCCAGTGGAGCCTGAGCGGTAGGTGTTGCCTTCTGACACACTTCCGGTGATGTCAGGGGGCATGGCATATGCAAATAAGTTATGCAAATGAGTTATGCTAATGAGCTCCTGCACCTCTTTTTCTACGGAATGACCCCTGGATGGATGGATGGAAGGATGGATGGATGGATGGATGGATGGATGGATAGATAGATAGATGATAGATAGATAAGATAGATAGATAGATCTCAAGTCACAGCTGACAAGGCAAGAGACGTTCAGAGGTGGTTTGCCGTTGCCTTCCTCCATGTCATGACCCTGGTATTCCTTGGTGGTCTCCCTTCCAAATACTCACCAGGGCCGATTCCGCTTAGCTTCTGAGATCTGACAAGATCAGGCTAGCCTGGGCCATCTAGGTCAGTGCAGACAAACAGATGGGGCTCGCCTGTGCCAAACGGTAATTAAAATAGCAATATGTGGATATCCCCCCCCAATTAAATAGTATGGTGTAGATTTCCTGTCATGTGAGCATATGTCTACGCAGAACACTAAGAGCTGTGCTGAACCCAGAGAAAAAGAGTTGAAAGAAATCTTAAAAGTCATATATTTGATGATAATCTCCTGCTGCCTCTTACACCATACATGGTTTTTGCGAAGAGAGATATACAAATAACAAGTGCACTGGTTCAGAGTGCTTTGGGCAAGGGTGTGGATTTTTTGGCTCTCGTTACACTTTCCTGTCGCTATCTGGGGAATCCATGGCGACATTATTAACCGTGATGTACAGTCCAAGGTTTCAGTGTGGCTTGCCATTTTGCTTACCAGTTAAATGTAATATATATCGTGTAATTGTAAGGCTATTAATACCTCCAATTTTGACAGCAGTTTGGAACATTCCAGAGTAGGGAGACACAGAAGGGTCAATCCTCATAATGTTTGGCATCCACGAGATGTATGCGTATGAAAACATTTCAACAGAATGCAGTTCGCTCAAAGATGATACTGTGAGATAAGGCTGAATGGTTTCAGTTCGCAGGATAGTCTTCCAGCAAATTGCGTAGAAAATTCTTTCCAATAGGGTCCTTTAGCCTGGGCATTGCTAGACATGATTCTAGCTCGTGAATACGAAACACCATGTTGTAAGAGATCTGTGCTAAAACTCCCCTCAAACTCCCAAATTTTCAATGTGGTTCTGTTTCCCTCTCTAACCTTGCCTGTGAATACATACAACACAAAGTGGCTGGTATGGCCAAGTGGTTATGCAACTGAATTGCCTTTTGGCATGCAGACACACATATAGGAAATAAAAAGGGCCAAGTTTATCTATTTACATCGCTCAAAGGGGACGTTTACACAGACAGTTATTAAAATGTGGGATTCGCTGCCAGAGGATGTGGAATTCGCTCCCAGAGGCCATACGAATAAACAACTCTAAAAGGGGATTAGATAGATTCATGGGAGGACAAGTCTATCAATGACTACTAGCCATAGTGACTGAGGGGAACCTCCACATTCGGAGGCACTAAACCTCTGAATCCCAGAGCCAGGGGGCAACATCAGGGGAAGGCCTCAGTCTCTATGCCCTGTTGTTGGCCCTCCAGAGGAACTGGCTGGTCATTGTGTGAGTGACAGGATGCTGGACTAGATGGACCACTGGTCTGATCCAGCAGGGCTCTTCTTATGTTCTTAGGAAGGCCTCAGCCTCTCTGCCCAGTTGTTGGTCCTCCAGAGGAACTGGCTGGTCATTGTGTGAGTGACAGGATGCTAGACTAGATGGACCAGTGGTCTGATCCAGCGGGGCTCTTCTTATGTTCTTAGGAAGGCCTCGGCTTCTCTGCCCTGTTGTTGGCCCTCCAGAGGAACTGACTGGTCATTATGTGAGTGACAGGATGCTGGACTAGATGGACCACTGGTCTGATCCAGCAGGGCTCTTCTTATGTTCTTAGGAAGGCCTCGGCTTCTCTGCCCTGTCGTTGGCCCTCCAGAAGAGCTGGTTGGCCCCTGTGTGAGAAAGGATGCTGGACTAGATAGACCATTGGTCTGTACCAGCGGGGCTCTTCTTATGTTCTTAGGAAGGCCTCGGCTTCTCTGCCCTGTTGTTGGCCCTCCAGAGGAACTGGCTGGTCATTGTGTGAGTGACAGGATGCTGGACTAGATAGACCATTGGTCTGATCCAGCGGGGCTCTTCTTATGTTCTTAGGAAGGCCTCGGCTTCTCTGCCCTGTTGTTGGCCCTCCAGAGGAACTGGCTGGTCATTGTGTGAGTGACAGGATGCTGGACTAGATGGACCACTGGTCTGATCCAGCAGGGCTCTTCTTATGTTCTTAGGAAGGCCTCAGCTTCTCTGCCCTGTCGTTGGCCCTCCAGAGGAACTCGCTGGTCATTGTGTGAGTGACAGGATGCTAGACTAGATGGACCACTGGTCTGATCCAGCAGGGCTCTTCTTATGTTCTTAGGAAGGCCTCGGCTTCTCTGCCCTGTTGTTGGCCCTCCAGAGGAACTGGCTGGTCATTGTGTGAGTGACAGGATGCTGGACTAGATGGACCACTGGTCTGATCCAGCAGGGCTCTTCTTATGTTCTTAGGAAGGCCTCAGCTTCTCTGCCCTGTCGTTGGCCCTCCAGAGGAACTCGCTGGTCATTGTGTGAGTGACAGGATGCTGGACTAGATGGACCCCTGGTCTGATCCAGCAGGGCTCTTCTTATGTTCTTAGGAAGGCCTCGGCTTCTCTGCCCTGTCGTTGGCCCTCCAGAGGAGCTGGTTGGCCCGTGTGTGAGAAAGGATGCTGGACTAGATAGACCATTGGTCTGTACCAGCAGGACTCTTCTGATGTTCTTATGACCTGAGGTGCCCACAGGCCCAAACCCCATTCCAAACCTAGTTCCAGTATGGGTCATTAGCGGGATGCAGAAGAGTTGGGCCGCCTCTTGTTTGTACATCCCTGAATTTATGGGTGAGGTCATCCTGGCTCCAAGCCCTGAGCCATCACATACGTATAGCTCATATACCTTCTTGCCAAACATCACTACTTACCAAACATCACTATCTCTTCTTGAGCCCTAGTCTCTGCCTATCTATCTAGCCCTGTGCATGGAATAGGCAGCGCTTCTAAGAAGGCCACCTTGGAGGTACTAGACTTTAATCTCCTGCCCACCTGCTTAAATTTTCCATAATCACACTTCCTAACATCGCTGGTGCTCCCTTGCATTACCTACCAGCCCTAACAAGACTGCATGTAATCTTCGCCTCAGGCTATCGAGTCACTATTTCAGCATCTTTGGTATAATGTTAAGCCTTCTGCATTGGGTGAGAAAGTCGATGCCTGTTTCTATCTGCCCACGTTTGTTCACAACGTTGATGGATTTTGTTAAGTCGGTTTCTTAACAAAGAGTCAGAGAGTGATTTCAGCAAAAGATCAGCTTTATTCAGCAACTCGTAACTCAGCTCCAGCACAGATCAACATGAATAGCCAGAACAGCTTTTACATTGAAGCTGTTCCACTTTTAAGCACTTCTTCACCCAAAGAGTGATTCACACTTGGAATTCACTGCCACAGGAAGTGGTGGCGGCTACAAGCATGGACGGCTTCAAAAGGGAATTAGATAAGCATATGGAGCAGAGGTCCATCAGTGGCTATAGGAACTTTCGGTCTGGGGCAAGGGATGCTCTGTCATCTTGGTGCTTGGGGGGGGGGGCAACAGTGGGAGGGCTTCTAGTGTTCCTGGCCCCACTGGCCCACTGGTGGACCTCCTGATGGCACTGGTATTTCTGGCCACTGTGTGACACAGAGTGTTGGACTGGATGGGCCTTTGGCCTGATCCAACATTGGCATCTCTTATGTTCTTATGTTCTTAAACTCTCCCGGCTAATGTAGCCACGCCCTATTATACAATATCAACCTATGAGGTTGCAGGGATAAGGTCCAATCACATTAGTTCCCGCTCTTGGAACTGGCTGTTGGTGATTGGTCGGTTCTTCCTGGGCTACCAATTACAAGTGAGGGATTAGGATTCTAGCCCAGGATGAAAGCTTCACATGGTGTTTCAAGGACAGAGTTCACATACAAACTTTGGTCAGATTGAATACACCACAGATTTCCATTCTGTACGGCTAAATGTGGTACTTTCCATGGAGACAGAACAAGATGGGTAGCCATGTTAGTCTGTCTGAGGCAGTAGAAAAGAGCAAGAGCCCAGTATCTGATATCTGAAGAAGTGAGTAGTCACTCACGAAAGCTCCTCCCCTGCCACAAATTCTGTTAGCCTTTAAGGTGCTACTGGACTCTTGCTCTTTTCTACTGTTACAGACAGATTAACACGGCTACCCATCTTGCTCTATTTCAACATGTTTCTTTCAACCAGTGTCTCCCTTAACTTACTTTTTGGCATCAACTCGGGTAGCCAATAGCGGGGCACCCTGGCCCACCCTGGCCCCGGCTGCTCCCACTGCTGTTGGGTGGAGCAGCGGGAGCAAAATTGGGGAGAAAACCAGCTTTATGCCAACGCAGTGATATCACTTCTGGTGCAAATGCCCACATGGGGGCAATGCTCAAGGATTCACCTGAAACACTATGGTAAAACCATTTCCCAGTTTGCACTGGAAGTCAGCTTGAGGTGGTGGCACAATGCTGATTTTGTTGTCTCTGCTACTCAACGTAGGCTTGCCAAGTCCCCCCGGGGGGGCGGGGAAACCCCCGCCCCAGAGGCCCGTTCCCCGGCGGCGGCAGAGCGGGCCCCAGGGGGAACCCCACCCCCATGTGCACATCACCAAGAAGTGACGTGATGACACCGGGCATGCTGGGGGCGGGGCCACAACCATCGGAGGGAAAACTCTATGCACTTAGTTGGACTGTATGTAAATTGTTGGTTTACGTGAAATTTTTATTGTATTTTAATGCTTCTGTTGTATTTTGACTTGTTGAACGCTGCCTTGAGCCAGCTTGCATTGGCAAGGCAGGATATAAATCTGTTAAGTCCGTGCTTAACAAAATAGCCAGAGAGTGATTTCAGTAAAACTCAGGTTTATTTCAGCTCGACGATCAACTTCTCTGACACGGTACAACTTCTCTGATAGCCCGAACCAGCTTTCATTGTCGCTGTTCGGTATTTAAACATTCCGGGCTAATGTAGCCACACCTACTATACAATTATCAACCTATCAGGTTGATCGCATAACAGCCCAATCATAAGCGTTCCCACTACAGACAGTTCAAATGTGATTGGACACAATACTTTCGGCGCGAATCCTTGCCGACGTCTGAAGCTTAGCATAGCTTCTCTATGGGATGATTCTACGTTCATCCTCATGCATTCAGGGCAGCATCTGAATACATTACAAAATTGAAAGTAATAAATAAATAAATAAATAAACATCACCCTCATCCCATTTGAATGATCACATAACAGTAGCAAACCTCCAAAGGAGACAAAATGTGCCACACCTGTTTAAAAACATTTAGCTGCTGCTGCTGCTGGTGGTGCTGCTACTACTACTACTACTATTACTCACCCTTCATCTGCCAAAGGGTATACTCATGCCAGAAGATTCATGCCTCTTCTCATCATGGCTGTCACTATATCCACAAAACATTTCTGCTTTCTAAACATCTGCATCTTTAACCCTACGAATGAACAATTCATTTCCCTCCGTATCAACCCTGCCTCCTGTGACTATCATACACCCTATTAGCCAAGCGGCTTCAGAACTATTTCCATTACAACCTGCAATATATTGGCCCCGGTCACATGGGCCGGATAACGCAGGGGGAGGAGGCGTGCCTATTTGCGCCGTCGCAGTTTGATTCGCGATTATGCTTTCAGGCGTGACAGCGGCTTCCTCCTTTGGCACCCGCGGCAAACAGGACGACGGGGGAGAAAGCTGCGTGCCGGCGCGATCACACCGCGGGAATCCGCATGCAGCCCGTGGCAAACCATTTGCTAGTAGGTCGTCCCAGGTACTTTTTTATTGCGCATCTTTGGTGGGACGCCACAGGTTCGACACGGGAGCGCTACGCCTCCCAGATGTTCCGGTGTGATCGCGCCAGAAAACTCCGCGGGAGAATCGTCCCTTCAGCGTGGCAAATGCTCCGTGTGACCGGGGCCACTGTTGTTTCAATTTGATTTTAACTGTGCTGTATTTTACATTGTTGTTACCCGCCCTGAGCCCACCCACAGGGAGGGCGGGACATAAATCCAACTAAATAAATAAATAAATAAACAATACCTATACTGTGGTCTGTCCCTACAGCAGAGGCCCCCAACCTTTTTGAACTTGAGGGCGCCTTTGGAATTCTGACAGTGTGGTGGCCGCAGCTACAAAATGGCCACCACAGGAGGCGGAGCCAGCCACAAAATGGCTGCTGCAGCTTACTTCAGTCACACAGTGAAGATCCTTGTGTTGTGGTAGCAGATGCTGCCAGTTAAGTGTGCAGACTCTAATCTGGGGGGACTGGGTTTGATTCCCCATTCCTCCACAGGCAGCCAGCTGGGTGACCTTGGGTCACCCCAGTTCTCACAGAACTGTTCTCTCAAGAGCAGTTCTGGAAAGAGCTCTCTCAGCCCCACCTACCTCACAGGGTATCTGTTGTGGGGAGAGGAAAGGAAGGGAATTGTAAGCTGCTCTGAGACTCCAAGTGAAGGGTGGAGTATAAATCCAATCTCCTCCTCCTCCTCTTCTTCTTCTTCTTGTTTTTCAAAATCTGTACAGCCAATCAAATCTCCAATGGCCAATCAAAAGCCTTGCTGGGCAAAAGCTCCACCTGACCCTGCCCAGTTTCTCAAAACATTTGCAGGCACCAGGGAAAGGTGTTGGTGGGTGTTATGTTGCCCGTGGGCACCACCTTGGGGACCCCGCCTTATCCAGTGCTCCAGTCTGTAGCAACACACAAGAGGCAAATATTTCATAGCAATACCCATTTCCAGGGCTTTTTTTTTGTAGAAAAAGCCCAGCAGGAACTCATTAGCATAATAGGCCACACCCAACAGCAGGAACTCATTAGCATATTGGGCCACACCCCTGACAGCACAGCTCATTCGCACATTAGGCCGCACCCCCATGTTACCAGAAGTGTGGTCATCCAGCCACACCCACCTTTTGCTTCTCATTCTGTTTACCTTGTTTGTGGTCAAAACCCAGGGCTTTTTTTTGTAGCAGGAACTTCTTTGCATGCTAGGCCACACACCCCTAATGTAGCCAATCCTAATGAGTTCCTGCTGTTGGGTGTGGCCTATTATGCTAATGAGTTCCTGCTGGGCGTGGCCAACTCAGGAGCCAGCCGGAACTCCGTTCCTGTGCGTTCCTGCCCCAAAATAGCCCTGGCCATTTCTCCTCATATTCATTTCTCTTCAGGTAGTTACAATGAGGTGATTCTAAGCACACATCTTAAACAATAGTTGCCAGTTACAGGCTGAGCTGCTATAAAGTTTGAGATATACCGATAGCTTGTTCAGCAGCTGACTAACTCCTGATCCAACTGTTAGTTTTGGAATAAGCCTCGGAGCTTAAAGGATGGCATAAGATGAGGTATCTGAGAGCACTTCCACAAATTCCGCATCCGTAACTGTAAAATCAAATTGGCTAAAAGCTGCTTTTTAAAAGGAGGCGTTAGTGGGAAGACTTCAGTAAACAGGAAATGTTACGAAAGAATCCGGAGGTAAACATCACAGTTCTCCAACTGTTAGGCTGAAAAATATGTGTGATCGGCATTGACCATTTGAATCAGTGGGAAACATGATTTAGTAGTAATTTTAGAAGGAGAAGAAGCAGAGGAGGAGGAGGAGGATTGAATTTATACCCCACCCTTCACTACCCTAGAAGGGAGCGGTGGCGCAGGCAGTAAGGGAAGCCTGCTTTAAACATCTGGGCGAACAGCTCCGACTGTTCGATCCCCCACCGCGGTCAGGGTGAGCTCCTGGCCCTATGTCCCAGCTCCCGTCGACCCAGCGGTTCGAAAGCCCGTTAAAGGGCAAGTAGATAAAATGGGGACCTGCTATTAGAGCAGGGGGGCACCCACCTCGGTTGTAGCAGCGACAGCGGAGAGCGGAGAACAATGAGCAATGAGTGGTGGTGGCGGCGGAGAAAAATGGCGGCTGGCGAGACGAGGCGACGGATGAAGGAGGCCGGACCAACTAGGCGCGGAGGTGGAGCGACGCAGCAGGCCAGAGCCTGACTTGGACGGAGTCCGCTGCGAGCGTGCGCAGAAGCACAAAGTGGTCCTGGCCTGGAGGCGGAGTTACGTCAGCCGGAGTTACGACAGCCGGAGAGGTGGAACAACGAAGACCAGCGCCGAAGAAGGGCCGCCCGCGGACTGTCCCCTCACAAGGAAGAAAGATCTGCTACAGAACAAGGGTGCCTGGTAGGAATCTCACCTCCCCGACATACATGTGGCCCTAGATTAGGATTGTTCGGAATTAGAATTGTAAGCCGCTCAGAGCCCCTTAGGGGGGTGAGCGGGATAGAAAGTTGAATGAAATAAATAATAAATAAATAATACCCAAAGGTGTCTCAGAGCGGCTTACAAACTCCTTTCCCTTCCCTTCCCCACAACAGACACCCTGTGAGGTAAGTGGGGCTGAGAGAGCTCTTTTCAAGAACTGCCCTTTCAAGGACAGCTCTTGTCAAAACTATGGCTCGCCCAAGGTCATCCAGCAGCTGCATGTGGAGGAGTGGGGAGGTCTGTGAAATATGTTTTCAGAAGAGCCAACGGGGTGTAGTGGTTAAAGGGCCAAACTAATATCTGGGAAACCCAGGCTCAAATCCCTGCTCTACAATGGAAGCTCGCTGGTAACCTTGGGCCAGTCACACACACTCTGCCTAACCTACCTCACAGGGTTATTGTGAGGATAAAAAACGGAGGAGAGGAGAATGATGTAAGCTGCCTTGGGTCCCCCCCACTGAGGAAAAAGGTGGGATATAAATACAGTGGAAAATGGTAAGCAGTTCTTGGTGGCAGATGAATCTTTTTATGATGTCATCAAAATGGCCAATGCCATTTTTTCAAATTTTTCTGATTTAAGCTGTAACATATGAAGTGACCAATTTTAAAACAGTATTGGAAAGCTAATTAATTAGCTGATACTAATAATGATATTGGGGGCTGTGGTGGCTCAGAGGTTAAGTTGCTGAACTGCAGACCGGAAGGTTGCTGCTGCAGGAAGAGACCCTCATCCTGAGGGAAGGGTAAGTAGTCTAGTGTCACTTGGAATAGTGAGCTAGGGACAGTATATATTTAGACACGTAAGGGCACTTGATTTCTTTTCTTTTCACCCACTTACTGTTATTATTCTGCACCTTGTTGTTTGACCTCCTATAAAAGAAACCTTTTCCTTGTTTCACTCTGCCTAGTCCTCATGCCAGTTATTCGGCCAAAAGGGAGGTCAGAAGGTCTTGGGAGGGTGCTCTGGGCCTTCTCAAGGGATCCTAAATCCAGAGTGGTGGCAGCGTCAGGTGACACCCCACCTGAGTCATGACACCATCAAGGAAAATCTTCCTTGTTTTCATATGGTTACTGAGTGTCCTATTTGACTTGATCCAAATACATTTGATCAATAAGCTATTTCCAGCCACAGACAAGAAGTACTGAGGGAGAGAAAAGAGCTTTCTCTGCCTGAAATGCTGGACAGTTGTTGCTGTATACAATAAAGTAGACACGGGCCAGATAACACGGGGAGGAGGCGTGACTGTTTGCTGCGGAGCAAAATAAAGCACAGTAGCCCGATCACACGGTCCCCCGAGTCTCTGCACTTAGGCTGTTAGCTGGTGATCACACAGCGATGCTGGAGCATAGCAAAGAAGCGGCGTGGCAAGCGTTTCGCGTTTGTGTACATGTGCAGTACCGCAAAGCAGCACTGCTTTCAGTTACGTGTTTGTGCGCATGCGCTTACGAAAAACATCCTGTTTGTGATGGGACGTGGATGGGCGCCGGATGCCACGGGATACTAGCGCTCCCGCGATCAGACGCCACGTTTTCCAGATACCAGTGGACTTTCCGCGGTACTTTTTTACTGTGCATCTTTGGCAGGACGCCACGGGTGCACTACGCTTCCCAGATGTTGCAGTGTGATCGTGCCCTGAAAATCCGCCTGCCAATCGTGCCTTTAGCGCGGCAAATCCTCCGTGTGACCGGGGTCAGTACTGAGTTAGATGGATCACAGGTCATGAGGCCTTGAGAGAACTCTGTGGGCTTTCATGTGAAAGAGGGGCTGTGGCCCAGTAGCCAAGCACACCCTTTGCATCTGGTTTCGGAACTAGGTTCACCTGTCAGAACCCACAGCCAACAACGAAGTACACGCATTCAGGAACGGTAATACTTTTATTGCAGAGCTATAGATGCAGTAACATAAGAACTGTTAAGAATGGCGGCGGCCCCATGGGCATAATAGGATATAGGGTATTCGTATGCAAAACCCCCCCCCACAGCACTGGCCAATTAGGCACCCTCCCGCACGCGGCATAAAGCTTGGAGACCGTTAGGTAGCTCAAGCTGAGAACCAACACTCTCCCACGGCACCTAGGAAAAACCCAGACAATACAACTCCCTCCTGCACATCTGTATAGATAAGCATTTCGGCGCAAAGCTGAAAAAGCACAGAAAGGAATGCAGTAGCAATTAACCTGAAAGTAATGCAGTAGCAATTAACTAGACACAGACCGAGCTCCCCAACCTTCGCAGCAGCATAGCTGACCACCAACCAAGCAACTCAAGCGGCCATTTTGTAGGATTGGTAACTCCAGGTTGGGATATTTCTGGAAATCTTGGGGATGGAACCTGAAGAGGGTAGTGTTGGAGATGGAAGGGATCCTCCAGGGGTATACTGGCATACAGGCCACCCTTCAAAGCAGCCATCTTCTCCAGAGAGGGTTGCTAGGCCCTGCCAGGGCAGACATGCCCTGCCCTGGGCCACGCCCCCTGCTACCAATCAGCTGGCCAGTGGAAGGACTTACTGGTAGCAAGGAAAGCCGAGCCCTGTGACTTCAGCCATGTCACCAGCACAAACAGAGCCCTGGACTGGCATGGCTGGCAGCATGGTGACATCACTTCCCAGTGTGCACCAGAAGGGACACCATCGTGACAATGCTCTGGTACCTGGGCAAAAACTCTACAAGTTTATATCTGTATCTATAGGTCTGCCAAGTGAGGATAATACTTCAAGCATCATGGGGCTCATATCCATCAAAGTTTATACCACAATCAATCTGCTATTCTTTAAAGGTGCCCCATAATCTATACGGGAGCAATCAGATATGGAATAAATGTTGACATCATCAATTGTTGTTATTGTTATTTATGGAAGTTTTTATTGCTGTTCAGTGTTTGGCTTGAAGTTTTAGAAGTTGGATTATGTATTTGTTAATTGCTGTAACCTGCATTGAGCCTGCTTGCAGGGTGAGGTTGGGGGGGGTTAGAAGTCCAATTTAATAATAATGATAAATAATAATAAAATAATCTCCAGGTTGGGCCTGGAGATCTCCCAGGATTACAAGTGATCTCCAGACTACAGAGATCAATTCCCCTGTGGAAAAGGACAGCGTTAGAGGGTGGATTCTATGGTGTATCATAGTCCAGGAGATACTGAAGTCCTAGAGTGACATGTCATCTCCGCTGAGTTCTCTCCCTTCCCCAAATTCCACCCACCACCATGCCCCCAAATATGCAGGAATTTCCCAACTCAGAGTTGGCAGCCCTATAAAAATGGAATGTGGTGACATTAGCGTAGGAATTCCGTTCTAGTGTCTGCAAATGTATTTTCAGGAATCAAAAATCGTATTTTGCTATTTGGGAGTGGCGAGATTTGAATCCTTGCAAGGAAGACTTCTAACTTGGTTTCCAGCACCCCATTTTCTGGAATCAGGAGAAATAGTGTGGAATGGGAAGAGAGGAAGAATCAAGTTTGGCAGTGCTGAGACACAAGGGAGAGGAATGGGGTCTCTGTTTTAGCCATCGCTGCCAAATTCTCCCATTCCATCAGGTTGACTAGATGTTTCCATCTAGGTGGGGGTGAGGAGGGTGGGTGCCGTGGGTACGGGATAATAGCACCTCTTATTCCCGCTGTACTTCTGTATATGCTTCTGCTAATTTTGAGCTTCATCATCATGACTGACTTGAAATGTTCCTAGAAAATTAAAGAATCAACATCTGCACAAGTGTCCTGCATTCCACTCCATCCAACAGTGCTTACGGATTATACACAGCGATCACTTAATCGGTTCCTGAAATACAGCTACTTCTGGAATGAAACACACAACAACTGCTTCATAGTCTAGGGTGCAGCCCGTCCTAGGAAAGGAAGTGAAGAAGAATACCATAACTAATTGACATTGCAAGGAGAATTTAGGTAGGAAGAATGCAATTATCCCTTTTGGAGTTTGGCCAGGATATTAAGATTAACATCTTATACTTCTATGATGAGTCCCATTGGAATTTTAACAGCTACCAGTGGTCAGGACCTTGGTTTTACATCTCATTCTACAGAAGCCTGAAAAATATAATGCTTAGCTTTGGTTTATGCAGGAATTAAATGGAAGGGTGAGATATGCCTCACAAGTTCCTACACCATTTAGATTATTCCTTAGAGGTCTTCCATCCAACTATCTGTCATCGGGACAAAGTCTTCGGCTTCTGTCATATATATCTTTCCACATAAAGAGTGCAGAGATCTACCAAGATCAAAGCAGTGCTGTGAATCCTTGGGATTAGCAAGCTATTAAACAATAGCTTCAGTTATTGGTTTACTGCTGGGTAATGCCTCTCTGCATGAGCTGTTCTGTGAGATGCTGTTCTGTAATAAATGTAAGGTACTGGAATTCCTGTGGATCAGGTAACTGCAGTGCTGATAGGATCTCTTGCCTCTATCTGAAAGAACATAGGTAAAGGTAAAGGTTCCCTTGCTCTAAAGCCAGTCGAGTCCGACTCTAGGGTTGCAGTGCTCATCTCCGTTTCAAAGCCGAAGAGCCAGCGCTGTCCGAAGACGTTTCCGTGGTCATGTGGCCGGCATGACTAAACACCAAGGCGCATGGAACGCTGTTACCTTCCCACTGAAGTGGTACCTATTTATCTACTTGCAATTTCTTGCTTTCGAACGGCTAGGTTGGCAGGAGCTGGAGCTAGAGCTCACTCCATCATGCGGCAACTCGGGTCTAGAACTGCTGAACTACTGATCTTCCACAGCTTGCAGTTCAGCGTCTTAACCACTTGAGCCACCGCAGCTCCTGAAGGAACATAGATCCTATTAATAGCTCCTTTCTCCCAGACTGTGCCTTATGGCAAAAAAAACACACCATAACTTAGATATATAAAGAAGATTGTTGTTGTTAGCCATTCAGTGGTGTCCGACTCTTGGTGATTCTATGGGCCAGCTCTCTCCACATTTTCCAATCTTGTACTGTTTCTTTGAGTCATTCCATGCTCAGGCTGGTGTTGATTTTTATAGTATCTAGCCACCATGTTCTTTGGCGATTTCCTTTTGCCACTAACCAATCCAAGCATAATTGCTTTTTCTACTTACGGTAGTTCTTCCGCATGACATGGCTGAAATGAGTCAGTCTTAGTTTTATGATTTTTCCTTCCAATGACATGTCTGGTTTTATGAGCTCCAGTACTTGATCAAGATGTACAGTGATCAAGATCAGTACATGATCGAGATAATAACTCCCACAAGATAATTGACTCAGCCCTACCCCACCTTCTGGAGTGATATAAATTACTTGCCTACCATTTTTCTTCTCACCTTGACACAGAGAGCACTCCATCTTTTCGTGTTATGCCCCTGAGGATGCCAGTCACAGCTACTGGCAAGACGTCAGGTTCTACAGTGCCAAGACCATGGCCACACAACCCGGAAAATCTACAGCAACTTCCTCATGATTGTTTTGGCATACAGGTTGAATAGGAAAGGTGAAAAAACGCAACCTTTTTCTATCTTGAACCAATCAGTACCTCCATATGGAGTTCGCACAGTGGCTTCCTGGTTTGTGTACAATGATGGTATCAACTTGACCAGATGTGCTAGCTCCCCCAGGTCTTGTAGGGCTCTCCACAGTTTGTATGATCAACACACTCAAAGGCTTTCTTGCAATCGATGAAGCATAAGTAGATAATCTTTTGATACTCATGATCAGATTTCTCCATGATCCGACACAGATTTGCTATATGGTCACGAGTGCCACGCCTCCTTTGGAAGCCAGTTTGGACATCTGGTAATTCCCTTTCAATGGTTGGTGCCAGGTGTTGTATAATTCTAAGCAGAATTTTACTAATGTGAGGGATGAGAGCGATTGTGCAATAATTGGAGCAGTCTTTGGAGTCTCCCTTTTTTGGTAGTGGGATGAACACTGAGCATTTCGAGTCCCTTGGCCATGTGTTGGTTTCCCAAATTTTCTGACACAGGGCTCTGATGATTGCCAATAACAACCAGGGATCATTTCGAGGGGAAACGACCCGGAATGGCGTTCTGGGAGTAACAAGCCCAGATGTCGGATTGGCTGGGGAAGGGAAGGGAAGGCAGACATGCCTCCTTTTTTCCCTGAGCCTCTCCACTTTTGCGGAGAAACTTGGGGAAGTGGGGGGGGGGATTTAAATGCCTTTCTTTTCATAGGGCACCTGGGGAAGATCAGGTAGGGAACCCAGGCATGCTGGCATGCCTGCCCTTTTTCAGGGGGTGTGGCATATGCAAATGGGCTCCTGCCCCTCTTTTTATACGAAATTACCCCTGATAACAACCAAGACAACTCAGAAAGGAATGTAATGATCCCTCCCCTCCCCTGACAGTAGGTACAATTGCTTCTCTAGATGTTCTGTGTCGATCATACAAACTGTGGAGAGCCCTACAAGACCTGGGGGAGCCCTGGAGAAAATGGCTGGTTTGAAGGGTGGACTCTATGGCACTGTACCCCACTGAGTTCCCTCCTAGGGTTGCCAGTCGTTGGGTTCTGTTATTAGACAGTCAACATGGAATGTTTCCTTCAAGAGTTGATAAGTAGTAATTGATAAGAACTATGATTGCTACACGCTCAGATAAAGCAATTATTGTGAAACGAATTGTTTACATTGCGCAGCATTCGTTGCACGTGAGCGGCAATAGAAGGGAATTTTCTACAGAATTATTACAGTAAATGATTTTGCAACATATCTTTATTGACTCTTCGTTATTTTTGACACGAATGTTGTTTTTGGATTTCCACTTCCTCCTGTGATCTCTCATTTTTAGTCTCTAGGTGGGGCCTGGGGATCTCCCACTTTTACAACTTATCTCCAGCTGACAGAGCTTAGTTTCCCTGAAGAAAATGGCTGCTTTGAAGGGTGGATTCTATGACTTTGTACCATGCTGAGCCCCCAAACCCGGCTCTCTCCCAGATCTACCCCCAAAGTCTTCAGGTATTTTCCAGCCCAGACCTAATGGTGAGTGGAGGAAAAGGGTGAGGGAAGATTTTTATCCAAGTCTCCCTTCTTGCTTCAGTTTGTGGGGGCTCGAATCCAACCCTGCATAGCTATGCTTGAACACCATGTTTTAAAGCTATTGCTAACAGAAGCAGAAGAGATTAGGAAAAGATGGCAAGAATACACAGAAGAACTATACAAGAAAGACCTCGATGTCCTTGACAAGCACGACGGTAAAATCACTGACCTCGAGCCAGACATCCTGGAATGTGAAGTTAAATGGGCCTTAGAAAGCATTGCTAACAACAAAGCTAGTGGAGGTGATGGTATTCCAGCTGAGCTATTCAAAGTCTTAGAAGATGATGCTGTTAAAGTGCTGCACTCCATTTGCCAGCAAATTTGGAAAACACAACAGTGGCCACAGGATTGGAAAAGGTCAGTATACATTCCAATCCCAAAGAAGGGCAATGCCAAGGAATGTTCAAACTATCGCACAATTGCACTCATATCACATGCTAGCAAGGTCATGCTCAAGATCCTACAAGCTAGGCTTCAACAGTATGTGGATAGAGAACTACCAGAAGTACAAGCTGGGTTTCGAAGAGGTAGAGGAACTAGAGATCAAATTGCCAACATTCGCTGGATTATGGAGAAAGCAAGAGAGTACCAGAAAAACATCTACTTCTGCTTCATTGACTATGCTAAAGCTTTTGACTGTGTGGATCACAACAAACTATGGCAGGTCCTTAAAGAGATGGGAGTACCAGACCACCTCACATGTCTCTTGAGAAACCTGTATAAGGGCCAAGAAGCAACAGTTAGAACCGGATATGGAACAACTGATTGATTTTGCATAGGAAAAGGAGTACAACAAGGATGTATATTGTCACCTTGCTTATTTAATATATATGCAGAGTACATCATGCGAAATGCTGGCCTGGATGAATCACAAGCGGGAATTAAGATTGCTGGGGAAAAGATCAACAACCTCAGATATGCAGATGATACCACTCTAATGGCTGAAAGTGACCTAAA
>NW_015162039.1:62820-76109 GCF_001447785.1 Gekko japonicus
ATAATGAAACTGAAGCTCAAATACTTTGGCCACCAAATGAGAAGGGAGCACTCACTGGAGAAGACCCTGATGCTGGGAAAGATTGAAGGTCAAAGAAGACGGGGACGGCAAAGGATGAGATGGTTAGACAGTGTCATAGATGCAACGAACATGAACTTGAGCCAACTTCAGAGGACGGCGGAAGACAGGAGGGCCTGGCGGGAGATGGTCCATGGGGTCGCGAAGAGTCGGACTCGACTGTGCGACTGAACAAAAACAAAAATTTGTAAATTTATGGCCCCAGTCACATGGGAGGATTTGCCCCGCAAAATGGACAGGTTGAGGGCAGATTAAACCGCCGTGATCAGATGCCAACATCTGGCAAGCGTCGAGCACCCGCCCCCAACCCGTCCCTTCCAGCCGAAAACACGAATTTAAAAGATACCAGCAAAACACTACTACTTACTTGGAAACGCGCAGCACGGGCGGGTGTGTGATCGCCCACGTGCCCGTATCCCGTGGTATGCAAGGCCCTGCAACACTGCACATGCGCACAACTGCGCAGCTGCCTCGCCTCGCCCTTCGTCCCATCGCTTCCCCCTCGGCATGTCATCGTGGCAGGGAGCAAATGCGGCTCAGCTCAGGGTATCTGTCTGATCCCGCTGCCGCGGTTCAATTTGCTGCGCCTCTAAAAAGCCGCACTTCTGCCGCGGCTTCTCCCACTAGTGTGACCGAGGCCTATACTGAATTTATTCTGGCCCACGATTCCCCAAGCCTTTTCTGTCAGAAATCTGTTTATCAACCTTTCCCAACCTTTGGGTGGAATCTGGCGATCTCCCAGAATCAGAACTGATCTCCAGACAGCACAGAGAAGTCCCCCCGGACAAAATGGCTGCTTTGGAGGGTCGACTGGATGGCATTATACCCTACTGAGGTCCTGCACCTCTCCAAGCCCCTCCCTCTGCAGGCTCCACCCCTAAAATCTCCAGGTTTTTCCAACCCAGAGCTGGCAACTGTATTTTAGATGCCAGTTAGAATCTGCTAAAACATTTGAATCAGTATGTCTTCTGATTTATACTCGGGACTGTTTCTCAGGCTGTCTACTTTAGTGCCATGATATGTGCAGCTTAAGACATAAGAACAGCCCTGCTGGAACAGACCAGTGGTCCATCTAGTCCACGATCCTGTCTCACACAGTGGCCAACCAGTTCCTCTGGAGGACCAACAACTGGGCAGAGAGGCCGAGGCCTTCCTTTTTTTTTTTTTTTAAACAAATATTTTATTTATAACTTTGCAAAGATCAATACAAATATAACTGAGTGAGAACAATAATACAGCAACAATTGGCGAGATATAAAACAGTACATCATACGGTAAAGATCAAGTACATATGTGTGTAAATAACAAATAACCATGTATTGCATAGCGTCTTATATATCTACTACGTCTAGTAGTTTCCCTAGCAAGCTGTTCCAGTCATTATTAAAGAAGATGAGATGTTATCAGCGTCTTGAGTTCCTTGCAGAGTGAGAGAGAAGAAAAAAGGCAAAAATCAAAGAAAGGGTGAGAAAGATCCTGTAGAGAGGTAGAAAATAAACAATTATACCTAGTAGTGCCTTAAGGAAAAAGTATAAACAAAGGCTTAAATCCATTTAGGCCGAGGCCTTCCTAAGAACAAGAGAAGAGCCCTGCTGGATCAGACCAGTGGTCCATCTAGTCCAGCATCCTGTCTCACACCGGGCTGACCAGTTCCTCTGAAGGACCAACAACTGGGCAGAGAGGCCGAGGCCTTCCTAGGAACACAAGAAGAGCCCTGATGGATCAGACCAGGGGTCCATCTAGTCCAGCATCCTGTCTCACACAGGGGCCAACCCGTTCCTCTGGAGGGCCAACAACAGGGCAGAGAGGCCGAGGCCTTCCTAGGAACACAAGAAGAGCCCTGCTGGATCAGACCAGTGGACCATCTAGTCCAGCATCCTGTCTCACACAGTGGCCAACCAGTTCCTCTGAAGGACCAACAACTGGGCAGAGAGGCCGAGACCTTCCTAAGAACGCAAGAAGAGCCCTGCTGGATCAGAACAGTGGTCCATCTAGCCCAGCATCCTGTCTCCCACAGGGGCCAACCAGTTCCTCTGGAGGACCAACAACTGGGCAGAGAGGCCACGGCCTTCCTAAGAACATCAGAAGAGCCCTGCTGGATCAGACCAGTGGTCCATCTAGTCCAGCATCCTGTCATTCACACAATGGCCAACCAGTTCCTCTGGAGGACCAACAACTGGGCAGAGAGGCTGAGGCCTTCCTCTGATGTTGCCTCCTGGCTCTGGGAATCAGAGGATTAGTGCCTCTGAATTTAGAGATTCCCCTCAGCTTGTTGGGTGAATGGCACGAGTTACCCATTATGATTGTAAAATTAATCTTAGGGTGTGTTTTTTTTTGGGGGGGGGGGAGATTTCTTACCATGGAAATGACCACCTGTAAGTTAAAAATGTTTCTAGGTACATCTGTTCTGATAACACTGTCGATAGATTTACCATAGAGATGTGATTACAGAAGGGACATTACAACTGGGTTTTCTTTGCAGTTGGTGTCTACCATTCCCTTCTCTTATTCCAGACCTCTCAAACTTCGAAAAGCCACATACAAAATTGAGTGCATAATGCAAGACTGACAGTCTCTTACTTTGATATCAGAAAACAGGACGTTCAGACCCCACCATGTTGGCCTAGGGTTGCCAGCTGGCGTGGGGGAAAAAATCTGGTCCCTTTGGTAGAAGCATAGTATGTGGAAATGGACAGCTGGAACTTTTAATGGCACGGAGGTAAATAGCATCACTTGGTAAGTAACATCCCATAACACCTCTGTTTAAAAGTGCAAGACATTTTTTCTCCAGGACAGTTGGAAACCCTAGTGGCACCTCCGGAAGCAAACTGGCACCTAAGAGCTGCTGATGTGAACTTGGGTTACTCACAAGTCAGCCCCACTTGCCTCACAAGGTGCCTGTTGGGGGGAGAGGAAGGGAAGGCGATTGTGAGCCTCTTTGAGACACATGAGGCCTGCTGGGTAACCTTGGGCCAGTCACGGTTCTGTCTGGGCTCTCTCAGCTCTCCTGCCTCACAAGGTGCCTGTTGTGGGGAGAGGAAGGGAAGGTGATTGTCAGCTGCTTTGAGACACATGAGGCCTGCTGGGTGACCTGGGGCCACTCATGGTTCTCTCAGGCCTCTCAGCCCCACCTGCCTCACAAGGTGCCTGTTGTGGGGAGAGGAAGGGAAGGCGATTGTGAGCCGCTTTGTGACATGTGGCCTGCTGGGTGACCTTGGGCCAGTCACGGTTTCCTCAGGACTCTCTCAGCCCCACCAGCCTCACAGGGTGTTTGTTGTGGGGAGGGGAAGGGAAAGGAGATTGTCAACCGTTCTGAGACTCCGAGTGAAGGGCAGGTTATAAACCCAATCTCTTCTTCTCTTCTCTGCTTCTTTCATGTCTTCACTGGTTTATCTGTGGCTGTGCTTTCTTGGTGCCACCACTGAGCTGTGGCATGACCCCAAATTCCAATAGGTACTGAAGGAACACAAATATGAGAGGGACGTGTCGGGTTAGGGAGATGATACAGAAGAAGAAGAAGAAGAGATTGGATTTATACCCTGCCCTTCACTACCCAAAGGTGTCTCAGAGTGGCTTACAAACGCCTTTCCCTTCCCCTCTCTACAACAGACACCCTGTGAGGTAGGTGGGGCTGAGAGAGCTCTTGACAGAAACTGCTCTTTTTCAATAACAGCTCTTATCAGAGCTACGGCTTGCCCAAGGTCATCCAGCCAGGTGCAAGTGGAGGAGTGGGGAATCAAACCCGGTTCTCCCAGATTAGAATCCACGCACTTAACCACTACACCAGTCGTTCCTTACTTCCTCCCTAACCATAGTGCATTTGACCCAAATGCAGCATAGTTAGGAACAGGGTATTAACGAAAGGGTTAAAAAGCTCATTCTGCCTTGCCGGTCACAAGTGAGCCAAAGAAGTCACGTCTCTGAACACCTGGAAAAAGTCAGGGAAAGCACAGCTGGCTTGTAGCTGGTCACACATTCCAGCGTTTTCGGTTACTAGTCGTGTTCTCAAACAAGGCTCTATGACAAACAGTTGCAGGTGGCCAAGACGCTTGTGCGCCAAAATGGCTTTAGTCAGCAAAACCCTACGAACATCATTGGGCAATATCAGGATGTTACTTCAGCCGCTCTGAAATGCAATCTCCTGGACTGTTAGCATGCAGGGAGGCTCGGAGAGCAGAGAATGCATTATATGAATGGTTGATAGAGGTTTGGCATAGAGGATGGGAAGTTGTGGCACTGGGTGAGAACAGGAGGGGCTGTGGCTCAGTGGTGGAGCCTCTGCTTTGCATGTAGAAGGTCCCCGGTTCAACCCCCGGCCTCTCCACTAAAGGCTCCGGGTCAATGCTCCCTCTAAGCTGTGGAGTCTTGTGAGCAAAAAAATCCACTTTGTGAGCTACTGGCATTAAAGTTGTGAGGGAGTGATTTGGCTGCTGCATAAATTAATTTGCTCTGGCACCATCCTTCCTGAGCTGAGACAAAAACATGTGAACTGGAGGTTTAAAAAGTGTGAGCTTGCTCACGCTAACTCAGCTTAGAGGGAACACTGGTCCGGGTGGTAGGTGATGGGAACGACCTCTGCTCTAGACCCTGGAGAGCTGCTGCCAGTCTGAGTAGGAGATACTGACCTTGATGGACCCAGAGGTCTGAGTCAATATGAGGCCGCTTCATGCAGAGGGGTCTTGGCTCAGTGGCAGATCATCTGCTTGGCATGCAGAAGGTCCCAGGTTCAATCCCTGGCATCTCTAAAAAAAGGACCAGGTAGGAGGTGTAAAAGACCTCTCTCTGCCCGGGACCCTGGAGAGCTTCATACGATCTATAGATAACTCAATCCAATTCATGCAATTCAGCTTAAAAACTCTTGCTATATTGATATCTCTGGAGCTGCGGTGGCTCAAGTGGTTAAGACGCTGAACTGCAGGCTGTGGAAGGTTGGTAGTTCAGCAGTTCGAGACCCGAGTTGCCGCATGACGGAGTGAGTTCCCGTCTCTAGTTCCAGCTCCTGCCAACCTAGCAATTCGGAAGCAAGAAATTTCAGGTAGATGAATAGGTACCACTTCAGTGGGAAGGTAACAGCGTTCCATGCGCCTTGGTGTTTAGTCATGCCGGCCACATGAGCACGGAAACGTCCTCGGACAGCGCTGGCTCTTCGGCTTTGAAACGGAGATGAGCACTGCAACCCTAGAGTCGGATTCGACTGGCTTTCGAGCAAGGGGAACCTTGACCTTTACCTATATTGACATCTAGTCAAAAATAAGAGCCCTCCCCCTCTTCTTCTTACCAAATGTTTTAAACGGGCATCAATTAAATTGCCAAGTTTGGTACGGGAAACACCTGGAAATATGTTGGTAGAGACTGGAGAGGGCATAGTTTGAGGAGGGGAGGGATCTCAGCGGGCTATAATACCACAGAGTTCACCCTCCAAAGCAGCTAGTTTGGTGTAGTGGTTAAGAGTGCGGACTCTAATCTGGGAGAACCTGGTTTGATTCCCCACTCCTCCACTTGCACCTGGCTGGATGACCGTGGGCAAGCCGTAGTTCTGTCAGAGCTGTTCTCTCAAGGACAGTTCTGGAAAGAGCTCTCTTAGCCCCGCCTACCTCCCAGGGTGTCTGTTCTGGGGAGGGGAAGGGAAAGGAGTTTGTAAGCTGCTCTGAGACCGATTTTGCACCTGGTACTTGCCTCTGGTTCCATGCGGGGTAGTTTGCCCGGGACCGTTCTAATGGATTTCCCATTAAAGCTTTTGGCACGCGGCTGTTTCCTGCTGCTTCCCTCCTTCCAGTCTCCTTTCTTCTCCCTCCTCGTATCCCCTCCCTCACTTTTTAACCCTTTAAAAAAAAAACACGACGAGGAGCAGTAGATGAGTGGGGCAGGTGAGTGGGTGTGGAAAAAGAGGTGTGTGTTTTGGCTTCGCTATGAGGCAACAGGAAACTTCTGGGAAATCATGGATGGCACTGAGGCGGGGCAAATTGGGGGAAGATGCAGGTCAAAAGGCGGCCACGGGTCTAATCGTGTGAAATTGACCAAAACAAGCGGGGAAAATGGAAGAGCGAGTGCGGGACAAAGGCTTCTGTGAAATCGGTCTGATGAGACTCCTGAGTGAAGGGTGGGGTATAAATCCAATCTCTTCTCTTATTCTCTTCTACTAGTGGGAGATGCTGCAACCATCAAGCTGGACTTACCATCCTAGCCTCCACCGCACAGTGCCCTGACAAAGCAAAAGTCTCTGCTGATGGGATTTCCCAAAACAAAACGGAAAGTTCCAAAATGCCCACTTACTTTTGCAAAGATAGAGATATACTTGTAAAAAGTAGCAGTAGGTATCTGAGGAAGTGAGCAGTGACTCACGAAAGCTCCTCCCCTGCCACAAATGTTGTGAGTCTTTATAGTGCTACTGGACTCTTGCTCTTTTCTACTGCTACAGACAGACTAACACGGCTACCCATCTTGATCTAGTAAAAAGTAATCATACAAAAAAGTGGCTCAGTTTTTAATAACAGGATTGTACAAGCTCCTTACTACAAGACATATAAAATCACTTTACATCATACACGAACACCAAAAATATTAAAAACAATATGCCCAAATCTGTTTTATTGTGAATTTTCAACCTTTTTAAAAAAATGATACTCTTATCCCTGTGCTAGAATAAGAGTGGCTATGGAACAGACCATGGTTATAACAGTTGTTAACTACAATTCAGATTCAGCACATAAGAAGACCATAAGATATTCTGAATTTTTTTTAAAGATAGGTACACTGAACCATTTTCTAATGCAAAAGATTTCTAGAAGAGCAAATACAGCAGAATCCAGCAGTATTCCGCTGCCTTCTGCACAGGTGTTATTTCAGAGCGATTAGTACAGATTATCAGATGATCATCTTCATCCATGTGATCAACGAGACCAAAAGGTCACCACGGTTTTAATTTACCATATGCTTCAAAAAATTATGTTGAACTGACGGGTTAGAATAACTTTTTCAAGAATCGCAGATGCCTTTAGATCAGCAAAATAAGAAATCAGATTAGAAAGCATTGGGTGTAATCCTCCTGTTAGTGTTCTGATACAACACAGCATGCAGCAAAGAAGGTATATTGCATTTTTAAAGTTTCTGGCAAATTTCCACGGTGTGTTACACACGTTTTACTTAAGAAGTACAATATCAGCAACAAAGCAGTCATGTGTAACAACACAGAACCTTTGCACGAGGAGAGCTATGAATCATATTATGTGATATAACTAGGTAGGCAATGAAAACTATAGCTTCGTTTGGGAAAAGATATTAAGTCCATTTTTTAAAATCAACAGAAAACAAATTCAAGGCATGGTGTATTTGCACCAGTTCCGTTCAAGAGCATTCAAATTACATTTTATTAATATTAAATGACCATTCTGAACTGCTGGTTTCTTACATTTCTAGTAAGCTGCTCTAGGATTACTTTATTTAGCTGCAACACCATGCACAAATGCTGATTCTAAATATATCCACTGAACTCTCAGTGACTTCTGTCGACATAAATAGGACATAACAAGCTATTAAATCTTCCTTACAACAAACTGCCCTATGCCAAGATAGTTGCTCTGGATTTTTTGAACGGCAATCGAAAGATTTGGGAACCCAAAAGCAACGGGGTTATAGACCTAGGACCTCATTCCAGCACAGAGTCAAATGCTTGCTCGAAACCCAGTGATTGTTAAGTATATTTAACTCTGTTGGATTGAGGCCATTATGCATTCTACTTTCCATTTGAGAAGTGAAAAAAGTCACATAGGCTATTTAAAATTCCACTAGTGTACATTATGGCCCTGATCCAGAGATCAGAGATCCAGAAAGCTCTTCCGCCAGGCTTTCATATAGGGGCCGCCGCTGCCACCACCACCAACCGTGGCAATACCATCGGGATTCGGGATCGCCCTGGGAAGCTCAGCCATACATTGTGCGGCATTAACAACGTGGGATTGGAACGATCTGCTGGACAGTGGTACCCCAACGGGGCTGACTGGAAGATGCTACCATAACACTCAAGACCATCTTGTCTATTGAAAGCACTTTATTATTGTTATTACTGTTTTATTGTTATTGTTATAATTTTACTGTTTTACTAGCTTTTATGTAGGGGCTGTTGCCCCCTTGTAAGCCGCCCTGAGCCCGCTTGCGGGGAGGGCGGGATAAAAATACCTAAATAAATAAATAAATAAATAAAATAAAATTGTGTAGCAAGTGGCCACACATCTGCTGTTCCATGTGAAGAAATCTCCCACCCATCCACTGCAACAGATGATCACTGCTCTCACCTTTAACACCGTTCACCTAGCGAGGGAGGCAGTCCGGGGATGAACATTAAGCAAATCGTACTCAGGGTGGCAAATGTAGTAATGTTAACTCTGCCTTTTAATATGAAGTAGTAAGAAATCAAAACTTCTAGAAAGCTGAAAGGACAACTGTCAACCATAATGCGGGTCCCCGACCCCTGGCTGAAAACGGGGGGGGGGGGGGGGCGAGGGGGGGGGACCCGGCAACTCTATCAGCCCTTGTAATTCCAAGGAGAAATACCATCTTTCTCCTCTCCTGCCCAGAGAAAGAAACGTCCTGGCATTAGGAATGCCAACTTCCAGGTGGAGCCTGGAGGTCTCCCATAACTGCAAATGATTTCCAGGCTACAGAGATGATGGCTGCTTCAGAGGGTGGATTTTATGGCATCACATCCCTGCTGAGCTCCTTCCCCAAGCTCTATCCCCAAATCACCTGGAATTCCCCAACACTTGGGGTTTTCAACCTCCAGTTGGTGGTTGGAGGTCTCCTGGGATTATAACTAACCTTCAGGTGATAGACATCAGTTCACCTGGAGACAATGGCTGCTTTGGAGGTGAAATCTATGGCATTGTACCCCACTGAAGCTGCCCCCCAAGCTCCACTCTCCTCAGGCTCCACCCCCAAAATCCCCAGGTATTTCCCAACTCAGAGCTGGTAACGCTACGCAGAGTTGGCAAGTTTACTTGCCAGCAATGTTCCCTCTAAGCTGTGGAGTCTAGTGAGCAAAAATTCTACTTTGTGAGCCACTGGCATTAAAGTTGTGAGCGAGCGTTCTGGCTACTGCATAAATTAGTTTGCTCTGGAGCCATCCTTCCTGAGCTAAGAGAAAAATGTGTGAGCCAGAGGCTAAAAAACTGTGAGAACACTAACTCAGCTTAGAGGGAACACTGCTTGCCAGGCCTTTGTTGATAAAGCTGGATTTGATCCATCGTTTGCCCTCTTTCTCTCAGTTTCTGTTCTTCTACTTTCCATATTTTCCTAACCCACCCATTATTTGGCTGAAATGGAGACAACCTCCAATGTCTGGCTATGATGACCATTTTTGCTACCACAGTTCAATTGTTTATTGTTCTAGATTATCCAGGAAAGCTATTTTCTTAAAATAAAAAAGACCAGCAGAGAAGAACTCAAGAACAGTAAAGGAGTAATTGTGTCCAGCACTTAAGAACATAAGAACATAAGAGACGCCAATGTTGGATCAGGTCAAAGGCCCATTCAGTCCAACACTCTGGGTCACACAGTGGCCAGAAATACCAGGTGCCATCAGGAGGTCCACCAGTGGGGCCAGGACATTAGAAGCCCTCCCACTGTTGACAACCCCCCCCCCCCCAAGCACTTATAATGGAATAATTATCTGCGTACATTAAAAACTTTTATTTAATCATTTATTCGCCTTATATGTGATGTCCAGCTTCTGAATTATTTGTAAGCAGCTTATTATCTGAGTTGAGAAATACAGTTAAGCTATACAAAGACTATAAAGCGCATTGCGTTTCCTTTGTTTTTGGCTATGAAATGGCCATACGTTCACTAAATAACACTTCATTTGATAAATTGGGCTGTGAGTGTGTGACTAGTCCAAGGTCGTCCAACAAGCCTCTACAGCAGACTGGTTCTTCAAACCTAGGTCTTGCAGATATTAGTCAACATTCTCACCACTACAGCACACTAAGTTTTTAAAAAGTGGACAATCGGGTTCTAAAAAAATGTTTATATTCACTGCTTTACAAGATAGTCTTTAGAGTCAGATGTGTAGTTGTATTGGTCTGAAGCAATAGAACACAGTTTGAGTCCGGTGGCACCTTTAAGACCAACGAAGTTTAATTCTGGGTGTAAGATTTTGTGTGTGTGCACACTTATCTCTGAAGAAGTGTGCACGCACACGAAGGCTTATACCCAGAATTAAACTTTGTTGGTCAAAGGCGCCACCGGACTCAAAAGATAGTGTTTATCCAGTCTTTAATTTGGAGGGGAAATTGGGGGGGGGAGGAATTCCCAGTGTATCGAGACAATATATTGTACATCTCTTCTGTTTATAAAAGTTAATGAGATTTTTTTCTTTCTCTCTCGCTGAACTTGTCAACTCATGGGAGATAGATGACTCAGAAAACATAGTGAATGAATTAAAGCCGAAATTCCTGTATGCATGAATTAACAAATTGATCTGGGCTCGAGTGCAACGTGTTAACAATGCAGCTGCCGTGCTCATTGGCCTATCTGTTTCCAGAAATTAATCTCTTACGTAAATTGTAACACTCAGCCATTGTGCTTCTATTCTGTTCTGAGTGATGACTTAATAATGCTTCACCGTTGCATGACATTTCATTAACAACACCCTGCTTCTGATCCAGATCGCAAACGAGTGAATGAATAAATATATTTTGTATATAAATCAAGGATACCGAAACATCCTCGATGCCATGCTAAAGACGCCTAATTCAATTCATTACATAACCTCAGAGTGCTGTGCTAAACGTTATGTGTGGCTGTAAAATAGAATGCATTACAGTCTAAAGCAGGGGTGTCAAACATAAGGCCCGGGGGCTGGAAAAAGCCTGCCCGGGGCTCTTACCCGGCCCACAAGCAACTGGTATGTAAAGAAATGTAAGGTACTCCCCCTTTGGGAAAAAGAAATCTAGTCTTGCATGCAGAGGTCATTTCGGGGGGGAACGTGGAGGAACGCAGTTCCCCCGGGTGAGGTGCAGGGGGGTGGGGCACATGACGAAGCCCCGCCCCCTGCTTCTGGCCACCCCGCTTCCAGCCCTCATTCAGCCAGGAGGAGGCAGGAGAAGAGGGAGGGTAAGTTGCTTCCTCCCCACCTCTCCCCACCCCTGCCTGCCTGGGGCCAGGGAGGGCCTTGGCGGGGCTTCCTCGCACTCCCGCTGGCCTTGCAGGTCCACCGCCGGGCCCCTGATGTCAGGGGGTGTGGCATATACTAATGAGTTATGCTAATGAGTTCCCCTAGCTCTTTTTCTACGAAATGACCCCTGCTTGCATGTGATTGAATAAATTAATTGGGTCTTTTGTGGGTTCTCCAGCAAATCAATTGCTTTCACTGCTGGGAATCAATTACTTCTGTTTGTATTTTGAGTTAAAAATAATACCCTTAATTGAGTTTTCCTGTGTCCTTTATAAAGTTTATATCTCCAGTACCTGGCATTACATTTTATGGCACACGTGGCCTGCCCGACAAAGTGATATTTATGTCAGAACCGGCCCTCATAACAAATGAGTTCGACACCTCTGGTCTAAAGTTTTGAAAATATTGTTCATTATTGTTAACAATACTAGTTTCATTTATATCCCTCCTTTCTTCTAGGGAAACTCAAGATGACATATATTTTATTTATTTATTTATAATTCGATTTATATCCCGCCCTCCCCTAAGGCTCAGGGCAGCTAACAATTGAGGCAAAAGCCATAATTAAAACCAGGGCTATTTTTGGGCAGGAACACACAGGAACAGAGTTCCGGCTGGCTCCCAAGTTGGCCAGAATGTGCTGTGCTGTCATGGGTGTGGCCTAATATGCTAATGAGTTCCTGCTGTTGGGTGTGGCCTATTATGATAATGAGTTCCTGCTGGGCTTTTTCTACAAAAAAAGCCCTGAAAACAATTAAAACAAGATAAAAACATAACAATAGTACAACAAATTGCTGGTGCTCTGATGTTCCCAGTTCCTAGATGGGTTCCGGAGGGTGGATCCGGACCAACGACGTAAGTTCCAGAGCGGCAGATAGCCAGTCTTCTTCCCAGGGCCGGCTTGCACCCAGATGGTATCTCTGCCAATATATGGAGGCTGGATTCTATAACAGCATGAGAGGAAAGAGCTTGCAGGCACAGAGATGGAGCTTTGCTGCCCTCCTGTCTCCCCAGCTGTAGGTTAGAGCAGGGGTGTTGAACTCATTTTTTATGAGGGCCGGATCTGACATAAATGAGACCTTGTTGAGCCGGGCCATGTGTGTTATAAAATGTAATGCCAAGTAGCGGAGATATAAACTTTATAAAGGACACAAACATAAAGGGTTTTTTTTTTAACTTAAAATAAAAACACGCTTAAAACATTAGCACTCTTGCCATATTTTGTTTATTTAACAGTGACTGATAGCTGACACCTCTTGCTCTGAATTATTGCATCAAAATGTCTGTGCCGTTGCAGTCTTGAGAATGCTGTTCAGATGTGTGTATCTGTAAGCTGCAAACCTACGATGACGCAGCAGCAGCAGAACAGGAAGAAGAAGCAGAAGACAGCCAGTTCCATTGCGGGGCCTGATAGAAGCCCTCCGGGGGCCTGATCCAGCCCCTGGGTTGCATGTTTGACACCCCTGGGTTAGAGGATGCACATTTAAAATATGCTCCACATAGGGTTGTCAACCTCCAGGTGATTCCTGGAGACCTCCCAGAATTACACCTGATCGTCATCCTACAGACATCGGTCCCCTTGGAGAAAATGGCTGCTTTGGAGGATGGATTAAAGGGTCTTATATCCTGCTGAGTTCCCTTCTCCCTCCAAACCCCGCCCAGGTTTCAACCCCAAATCTGTGGAAATTCCTCAACCTGGAGGTGACAACCCTAGCACTGAGCTGCAGTAAGGAGAGGGATTCGGTGAAAACACCTCTTTCCTCTTCAGCTGGCAGAGAAAGGACAACAAATTTCATCTAGTTCCCATTTCTTATTGCACTCTGTGGCGGAACGGGCCCGCGTCCGCTGGCAGACCCCGCTCTGCCCACCCCTCCTTTGCCTGACCTGGCACCTGAAGGGGCAGTTTTTCATCACTGCCTCCGGGTATTGCTGCCACCACTGTCCCTGTCTTGGGCTCTGGTTAGGCGGGACAGCCTCCTAACCTCCCTCTGCTGTCGCTAGGAACCCACCTTGGGGCTTCCTGGTAATCTTTGGGGCTCCC
>NW_015162039.1:76401-78421 GCF_001447785.1 Gekko japonicus
CAGGCACGGGACTTGCTTCCACTGGAGGAGGTTAGATTAGCACCACTCCCAACATGGCCTCTGCCTCCTGCAGGCTCCAGCCGACAGCCTGACTGGCTCCAGACTTCAGGCAGACCGCCCTCAATTCTCATAGACTGGCTTCCCGCCCAAAAGCTCCACTATATCAAACAGCCCTTCCCGCCCAGGAAGTGCCTCTCCCTCCTGCAGCATTCTGGGGCAGATCTCCTCACAGCCTTGATGGACTTCCTGTCCTCTCTAGGGAGCTGCCCTCAGACTACTGGTTGGAGACAGGGTGGGGGGAATGAGGAGGAGACTAGGCCAAGGCCTACCTCAGGTTTCATGGTCTCCTCTTATTTGGCCCACACCAACTTAAACATATACATAAAATGGCGTTTCTCCACACACTCGCCCGCCATTTTGATTATGCTGGTCCTACCAACCCCCAACAGAGAATTTCCAGGGTGGGACAGAGAACTGCTGCGGGAATGGAAGGCAGGGAAAGATCCGGCTCTGTCAGCATTTTCCGTTGGTAATGCTGTGAGATCCAACCATGGTTCTTAGGAACTCCCCTACATAGACCAGACCTGGCCCCCAACCTCAGACCTGGTTGCTGCATCGTTGCCTTTGACCTAGCCTGGAGAACTGGGTTCGATTTCCCCAGTCCTCTTCTTGAAGCTAGCTGGGTGACCTTCGGCCAGTCACAGTTCTTTCAGAGCTCTCTCAGCCCCTAAAAGCAAGCCTAGCTCACCACTGCACAACGCTAAGAGCTAGAACTTGTGGCTGCCAGACAATCTCAGGATCTCCGGGCTATTCTACATGCAATGCCATACGATAACAACAGCAGCCTAGCCTGGGTACCGTATTGCCATGATACAACAGTAATGATAATATAGATGTATTTTGGTGCTGAAAACAATTGGCTCATGCTTGAACTGAACACGAGCCCGGTGTAGATATTTGATCTATGCACAAATGAACACGTGGGTGTGTGGGTGTGTGTTCAGAATCATGGCCCTCCCTGGAGTTATGCATTTTTTCTTTTTGCAGTGTGTGTGTGTGTATGTGTTTGTGTGTGTGTGCCCTTGCCTAGAAATCATGGTGACCTCTGGTGACTCCTTTTGGGGCACAGAGGACATTCGGAGAAGTGGCTTGATCGCCTGCCTCTGGCTTCCCAGCCCTGGTATTCCCTGGAGGTCTCCCATCCAAATACTTGCCAGGGTGGACCCTGCTTAGCTTCCGAGATCTGACAAGAACAGGATTGCCTGGGCTATCCAGGTCAGGGCTGGAGTTAAACATTTGAGGTTCTATCTGTGCAAGGATCTACACAGCCAAACACACATACATTCTGTATGTGTGATCTCTGCCCTCTGTTTTTAAAGGGTATGATCAATAAAATCAGAGCCTACGCCTCAGGACTTCATGGTGTTGCCATGAGCTGGTTGTTAGCCAAATTGCTCTATTATTTAATAAAGATGGGGAATTATAATTATTAATAGGCAATTGGCTTATCTATAGGATCTGACCTGTGTATACCAGAGTTAGAATTCCCAAGAACCCAGGAACAGACACAGAAACTGGGTGGCTAAAATAATGATTGCTTTACTAAACATTCTCAAGCATACAAACACTCACACACACACAATATTGAACTATAAGGAAGCAGAGGTGATTGATAGCTTATACAGGGGTGATACAACCTGTCCAGATGTGCAGGGGTCCATGAAGAAAGGATTGTGGCCTAAACTCAGAGAGTTCAGGGGTGGACTGCCATTTTGGATTATGGCAGAAAAAACACGGTCTGAGGCCATGTTTACGCTGGGATATACCCAGGGGTCGTTTCGTAGAAAAAGAACTAGGGGAACTCATTAGCATAACTCATTAGCATATGCCACACCCTGACATCACCCGGAAGTGTGTCATAAGGCCACACCCCCTGACATCACCTGGAAGTGTGTCATAAGGCCACACCCCCTGACATCACCTGGAAGTGTGTCATAAGGCCACACCCCCTGACATCACC
>NW_015162039.1:78536-93003 GCF_001447785.1 Gekko japonicus
TTGTTGTTCAGTCGCACAGTCGAGTCCGACTCTTCGCGACCCCATGGACAATCTCCCGCCAGGCTCTCCTGTCTTCCGCCGTCCTCCGAAGTTGGCTCAATTTCATGTTCGTTGCATCGCTGACACTGTCTAACCATCTCATCCTTTGCCGTCCCCGTCTTCTTTGACCTTCAATCTTTCCCAGCATCAGGGTTTTCTCCAGTGAGTGCAAACATGTCTTTCAAATGCCGGGAAAGATGCCTGGCTTTAAAGTTTGATGCGAACGTATCAAGCAAGCTAGTACTGTGAAAGGGTCATTATGGCTCCTGATTCTGCCACTTTCTCCAGATACTTGGTGACATATCTCTGCAGGTCTGCTATTGGTTCACTGACTTCAGCCTTTGAGAAGTTCCTGGTGGTGATGCACTGTGCTAAAACTGATGCTGCTTTTGGAAGAGCAGTTCTTCAGAGCCTGTTTCTTCAAGACGACCTGCAGATAACATCAGGTACATGGCTCCCTAGTCATCAAATCACCGCAGACTGTGACTGCAGCCATGAAATTAAAAGACGCCTGCTCCTTGGGAGGAAAGCGATGGCGAACCTAAACAGCATGATAAAAAGTAGAGACATCACCCTGCCGACAAAAGTCCGCATGGTCAAAGCAATGGTATTCCCAGTAGTCATGTATGGCTGTGAGAGTTGGACTATAAGGAAGGCCGAGCACCGAAGAATAGATTCTTTTGAACTATGGTGCTGGAGAAGACTCTTGAGAGTCCCTTGGACTGCAAGGAGATCAAATCAGTCAATCCTAAAAGAAATCAACCCTGACTGTTCCCTGGAAGGCCAGATAATGAAACTGAAGCTCAAATACTTTGGCCACCAAATGAGAAGGGAGCACTCACTGGAGAAGACCCTGATGCTGGGAAAGATTGAAGGTCAAAAGACGGGGACGGCAAAGGATGAGATGGTTGACGGGGATGGCAAAGGATGAGATGGTTAGACAGTGTCATAGATGCAACGAACATGAAGTTGAGCAAACTTCAGAGGACGGCGGAAGACAGGAAGGCCTGGTGGGATCTGGTCCATGGGGTCGCGAAGAGTCGGACTCGACTGTGCGACTGAACAACAACAGATACTTTACCTGATGGAACCCATTGTCATTCCATAAACATAATCTCTGCTGGGTGGAGGGGGAAGACTGGAGGCTTGCTCTGAGGTTGCTTCTCACCTGAAAATGGAGATCCCTTTTTCAGAGCTCTCTGTTTCAGAACCAGTAGTGCCTTCCTTGGCCTGAGTTTTGTGGGTCTCTGGATCAGGTTAGAATAGGGGTGCCCTTGCTATTGGGGCTACCCAAGAGTAAAAGGCAGCGCCTCTGGCAACATGGTCATGACTTGATGGCACACTTTACCTTTGACACCTCAAGAGGTATGCAGGCAAGTCTTTGTGCAGGTGAGCTACTGAATGTACGAACCAGCAAGCATGACCATAAACTACATATAAACACAGATTCAGGTGGGGTTGCCATGTTGGTCCGAAGCAGTACAAAGCATAGTTTGAGTCCAGTGGCACCTTTAAGACTTTCTCACAATACAAGAACGCGTGGGCACTCAATGAAATTGCTGAGCAGTCGAGTTAGAATGGATAAAAGGAAGTCCTTCTTCACACAAAGAGTGATTAGAAAATGGAATTCACTGCCACAGGAGGCAATGGCAGCTACAAGCATGGACGGCTTCAAGAGGGAATTGGATAAACATATGGAGCAGAGGTCCATCAGTGGCTATAGCCACAAGGTATAGATAGGAACTCTCAGTCTGGGGCAAGTGATGCTCTGTATTATTGGTGCTGGGGGGGCAGCAGTGGGAGGGCTTCTGGTGTACTGGCCCCACTGCTGGACCTCCTGATGGCACCTGGTCTTTTTGGCCACTGTGCGACAGAGTGTTGGACTAGATGGGCCATTGGCCTGATCCACCATTGGCTTCTCTTATGTTCTTATGTTCTCTTATGTAACAAAGTTTTATTCAAGGCATAAGCTTTCATGTGGATGCACACAAAAGCTTATACCTTGAATAAAACTTTGTTGGTCTTAAAGGTGCCACTGGCCTCTAACTAAGTTTTACATATAAACACATTAATGTCCATGCATAAGGCGTTAATCTTCATACACAGTAAATATCTGCACAGGCATATAATCTCAGATACATGCCAAAGGATGTACAGATTCTTCTCTGAGCTCTCTAATCCAAGGTGCCTATTATCTGCCCTAAGAGGCGTAAGTAGCACAATATAAAAGTTACGGTCTGCATCCAGCCAGTTCCTGAGCTTAGTGGTCGTAGAAAGGGAATCTTTCTACATTTTTGCTCTCCACTGGGACCCATTTTCCAGTGGATCCACGATGACTATTCAGTTCACACAGCATTCGCCAAATGTTTAGGCTTCAAGGTGTACAGACTGCAAGCAAAATTAGACAAACGTACCTAAATCCTGTAAGTGTAAATTACAGCTGTGTTAAGCTAAAGTTTTAATTATGAGGATATTTTGTAAGGAAAGGTTGGATTATTTTATTGCCTTAAAACATTCCTTTGGCTTCTGCATCTGTTTACTGATAATAAAAGAAACAGCTGTTCAAAACCTAACAAAATGACAGGTGTAAACGGTTCACTTGAGACTTTTAAAACAGGAGCAAAACTCAGCTTCCTCTTCAAAAGTTTTGAAATGATATTCCAAATGCCATTTTCAGTACTGTGAGCAGCTCGTTTGTGGCACCTTTTCCGTTTGTAACGTCTATGGAATACATTTCCCTTAAGTTTAATGCAAGATTTCGTTCTTATCCTGTGCACATGCTGAACGAATCAGGTCAGATGTGTTCCATAAAATCTTTAGTCACACAACGGAGCAGCCTCTCTTCGCCAACTGTTGTATATCAAATTCGCTGCAGAAAACCATGATAATTATGAAGTAACAGAGTATCCAATTCATAGCGGTAATATATCTCATTCTTAGTCAAACTGCGTATGATGATCAAGCTTGAAATTGTATATTTATTTTAAATAAGTCTGCCATATAATTTACAACCATGTGTTCTCAACAAAACGCAATACAATATTTAATTTGTCCATTTTTAAACACTCGGTAATTCCAAGTATATTACACCGAGCACTAGTGAAACCAGTAAAAAGTGAAATCCTGTGGTGCTTTGTTTGAATTAAATACAAGTTCACCAATTAACTAATTTCACCAGTGGTCAGAAACAATGCTCCCTCTAAGCTGAGGAGTCTTGTGAGCAAAAATTCGTGCGCTACTAGCATTAAAGTTGTGAGTGAAAGATTTGGCTACTGCATAAGTTAGTTTGCTCTGGAGCCATCCTTCCCTGAGCTAAGACAAAAATGTGTGAGCCAGAGGCTAAAAAACTGTGAGCTAGCTCACACTACCTCAGCTTAGAGGGAACATGGTCAGAAATAATTAAGATGACAGGATAGAATAACTCACATGAGTCAGTAAATAATACAACTTGTGGTGATGATGAATATGTTTGTCTGTACTTACTGTGGGTTTTTTCCCCCAGTTACTTCACCTTTACACAGAGGAGTAAGATGAGGAGAAAGAACCTGCAGTTTTAAAAAAAGATTTTATATTCAGAAATGACAATATATATAAACGAATGAGAAAAGTGTGCAGGAGGAATGTTAGACAGAACTAGCACACTGATCTTTGTCTATAGTTGCCAACCTCCAGGGGAAACCTGGAGTTCTCCTGGAATTTCAGTTGATCTCCAGATGGCTGAGACCAGTGCCCCTGGAAGAAACGACCGCTTTGAAAGGTGGACCTTATGGCATCACATCCTCATTGTGCTCTTTCCATTCCCAAGGCTCTGCCCGCACCACAGGTATCAACTGCAAATCTGCAGGAATTTCCTAACCCGGAGGTGGCAACCCTACTTACATCTATGAACCAATTTTGTGTGCTCCATCTTTCAGTACATTTAGCTTCACAGGCTCAGCAGGCAGTTGCAGACTTAAAAGAGTCAGTCTTTAAGGTAGGAAACATGTGTCTTTTTAAAATACCCTCTTCCCCCCTTAAAAACACTAAACAACAGAGCAAATGGACTGGTTTTAATTAGCAAGAAAAGTAAAATGAAAAGTCAGAGGTTGTTCCCTGTTCAGCCCATCCAAATCTGTGGGTGAAATTTGTCTTTTACAGACAGATGCAGATCCATGGTCTTCACTGCGTCTGTACTTTTGGTCCAGAGTGAGAAAAAAATGTGGATAGCCCTGCATCCATCAAAGAAGATCAGGGAAGACAGAGCAAATAAGAAAAAATGAGCTTTTCTTTCTGTGGGGAGCAGGGAGAAGAGACAATTCATTTACAAGATTTGAGGGATGCATTTGGGGAGGAGGAGGAGGAGGAGGAGGGGATTGGATTTATACCCTGCCCTTGACTCAAGAGTCTCAGAGCAGTTTACAATCTCCTTCCCTTCCTCTCCCCACAACAGACACCCTGTGAGGTAGGTGGGGTTGAGAGAGCTCTGAGAGAGCTGCTCTTGAGAGAACAGCTCTGAGAGAACTGGGACTGGCCCAAGGTCACCCAGCTGGCTTCATATGGAAGACTGAGGAATGAAACCCGGTTCTCCTAGATTAGAGTCCGCCCTCCTAACCACTACACCAAACTGGCTCTGGTAATGTAGGAGGATCAATTTTCACAGGAAGGCTCAGACACTACTGTTGCCATGACCTCAGTTTGTGGGCTCTGGCCAGGTCAATAGTGAAGTGCACGTAAAGAAAAAAAGTGGTATTTTTCAGATTTAGACTTTGGGAAAGGAATAAATACCAGTGTTTGGGGTATTCGGATCTGCCAATACAGTTTTGAGATTTGGTTTCTGATGCCCCCCCCCAAGGATTCCAGAATTATTCAGGTTCCATTATTTCTTATGGGGCACTGTTGGAGGGGCCCCCTCTTTTTCAATGAAATGACACCAAATTTGCAGGGGACCTGATGTTGCCTGTCCACTAAAGACCTCCAAAGTTTCATCTGGTTCTAGGGCCTTATGAGAGACAGCCCAGAGCACTGGGGGTTGCCAAGTCCCTCTTGGCAACTGGTGGGGGATGAGGGGGACTTGCCAGGAGAGAAATCCAGGAGATGTGGCTGTCGATGTGGCTATGTGTGCACCAGTGTGCACCAGAAGTGATGTCCTCATGCCGTGATGATATTTGGACAAAAACTCTATGGTAAAAATGGCTTCTAATACAGAATTTTTGAAGAGAGGAGATTGGATTTATACCCCGCTCTTCACTACCTGAAGGAGTGTCAGAGCAGCTTACAATCTCCTTCCCCTTCCCCCCCCACTGGATGCCCCCAAGTTCTAGTATTTTGGAAAGGCAGAAAAAGTTCTTTCTGTCCAGTTTCTATCCTGTGCATAAGTTTATAAACCTCTATCATATTCTTCCATAGCCATCTCTTTTCTAAACTGAAAAGTCCCAGAATCTTCAGCCTTTCCTCATAGGGAAGGTGCTCCAATCCCCAAATCATCTTGGTTGCCCTCCTCTGTACTTTTTCCAGCTCTTCAGTGTCCTTTATGAGATATATTGATCAGAAGTGCACACAGTATTCCAAATGAGGCTGCGCCTTAGATCTGTACAAGGGCACTGCAATATTGGGTATTTTATTGTCATTCCCTGTGAGGGCCTAGGGGATGTAGTGATTTCTACATCCCCTAGGCCCTCACAGCCTCAGTAAGCTCACATTCAGTTAGCATACACAGAAAGTTGGTATTTTGGGTTCCATTGTGCCTTACCTTACCTACACCGAACTTCATTTGTTACATTGTTGCCCATGCACCCAGTTTATTGTGATCCTCTTGGAGCTCTTCATAGTTGACCTTGGTTTTCACCATCCTGAATAATTTTGTGTCATTTGGTGAACTTGGCCACTACACTGCTCACCCACCGTTCCAGATCACCAAATTCGACAGCACCGGCCCCAATACTGATCCCTGTGGGACCCTGCTGCTTACTTCCCTCCATCGTGGGAACTGTCCATTTATTCCTGCGCTTTGCTTCCTGTCGTTTAACCAGTTTCTAATCAGGAAGAGGACCTGTCCTGTTATCCCATGACTGCTAAGTTTACTCAGTTTTTGGTGAGGCCCTTGTCAAAAGCCTCTCGAAAGTCCAGGTATACAGAATAGGTTTGCCAACCTCAAAGTGGAAGCTGGAGATCTCCTAGTATTACAACCAGGGGTAATTTCCTGTGGGAGCGCACAGCAGCGGAGATCCGGCAGTAAGGAGCCCAGGGGGCGGACACATGCAACAAGCCCCGCCCCCTGCTCCCAGCAGCCCTCAGTCGGGCCACGAGGAGCAAAAAGCAACCAGGTAAGTTGCAGAGGGCCCCCCCCCCCGCCTTCAGGTACAAACTCTCCCGCAGATCTGCATGTTCCCCCTCCCCCATAGCTAGCAATCCAAAACAGTCCAGTGGAGCCTGAGCGGTGGGTGTTGCCTTCTGACACACTTCCGGTGATGTCAGGGGGTGTGGCATATGCAAATAAGTTATGCTAATGAGTTGTGCTAATGAGCTCCTGAACCTCTTTTTCTACTAAATGACCAGATTACAACTGATCTCCAGAGTACATAAACTGCATATTTATGTAAAACATTTATTTTGCTTCTGCTGGAGAAAATGGCTGCTTTTGGAGGGTGGACTCTATAGCATTATACCCCACCATCCCTGGCATGTCCCCACTGTCAGGCAGGTTTTCCCACCAAAATTCTGTTCCCAACTGTGACTGAGCAGCCCTAAGTAGCATGGATATGGTTATTTCTTTAAAAGTCTGGTTGTCACACCCCGTCATGAGGATTTTATTTGTCTTTCAGCTCAGCCCAGGAACTTGATGGGATAAGCAGGAGCCCTTTTGTTTTTCCCTTTCAAATGGCACTTGAGACGGTAAAACATTCAAACAGTTAAAGACGGGTAACCGTGTGAGTCTGTCTGCAGCAGTAGAAAATAGCAAGATTTAAGTAGCCCCTTAAAGACTAACAACATTTGTGGCAGGGCGGGAGCTTTCATGAGTCACTGCTCACTTCTTCAGATATAGCTAGAATGGGAGTCCATCTGTCCTATTCATATGTTATTTCTATTCCTATTCTCATATTATTTCAAAAAGGAGTAACGATTTTATCTAACAGGCAGGGGTTGAATAGGTGTAGTCAGGCGTTGGAAGTGCTGAGGTAAAATTGTTGTTAATGCAGATTATACTTCTTTTAACAACCAAAAGAGTGTTTTTGAGGCTTATTTTTATATATTCTTGGATCTTAAGAGTGAGAGGTGTTTGGTGATTTTAGTTACAGCTGCAGTGTTTCTTCATATAGTTTCCTATGACTCTTCAGGGTTTTTTTTTTGAGAGAGAGAGACTCTTTATTTACATACCTAAACTCTCCTGGCAAAGGATGAGATGGTTAGACAGTGTCACAGATGCAACGAACACAAAGTTGAGCAAACTTCAGAGGACGGCGGAAGACCGGAGGGCCTGGCGTGATCTGGTCCATGGGGTCGCGAAGAGTCGGACTCGACTGTGCGACTGAACAACAACAACAAACTCTCCTCATTTTTGGCAACCTTTTGGAAGCCGCAGTATATTTTGATTTCCTGAGGTGTCTAAATCAGATTCCCTTTGCAACGGACCAGGGGTCTCCTCAGAGCAAGCCCTCTGTGTAACTGGGCAGGAATTATTCTTCTTCTCCTCAGAAGATATAGCCCTTTTATTTTGGCCCCCCGAATGGGAGTTTCAGCATACTGCCCACTCGCCCTCACCAAATTCTCAATCCCGGTTCTGGTGTCTGTGTAAATCGGACTTCAGCTTAGGCTGACTTTTAGACATTCAGTCCTGATAACTGAATTCCTCCTCAGAATTGATAGAAAACAGTTGAGGCCAGGAGTCATTTCCCTTCACTCCATAGGGGAACAGGTCTGACTGTGTCAGACTCACTGACTTCAAACAACTCTGTCAGGCGCCAACTGACTGTCGGACTTCAGTAAAACCAACTGGCCAAAAGCCTCCAAAGAGCCCTCAGCTGATCTTATAGTTCTCCTCAGCTGGCCCTGGCCAATCAGAGGGAAGGGGGAGGAGGGAGCAGCCTGTTACTCAAGCTCTCCGTGCCAGTGAAGGGTTAACTCTTCGCCTCCCAGATTTCTGAAATTGCTGCACTAGGAAACCTGTTGTTATGTGCAGTCCATCCCATCCACCAAGGTCCCAAGGGATCCCAAGTCCCCCCGGGGGGGCGAGGAAACCGCCCCATCCACCAAGGTCCCTCCTCTCTCTCAACCCCACTCGCCCAGACCATACCCTCAGATCTCCAGGTATTTCTAAACCCAGGGTTGGCAACTAGAGTTCCCAGCTCCGGGTTGGGAAACACCTGGAGCTTTGGTGGGTGGAGCTTGAGGAAGGGCACGGTTTGGGGGAAGGGAAGGACTTCAGTAGGGTAGAACGCCAGAGTCCACCTTCCAAAGTGGCCATTTTCTCTAGGTGAACTGACCTCTGTGGCCAGGAGGTCAGTTGTAACCCCAGGCCTCCAGCCGCCACCTGGAAGCTGGCAACCCTAAACAGCATCTACTAGATAGATGGGTAGCTGTGTCTGTCTGTCTGTAGCAGCAGAAGAGAGCAAGAGTCCAGTAGCACCTTAAAGACTAACAAAATTTGTGGCGGGGGAGGAGCTTTCAAGAGTCACGGCTCACTTCTTCAGATACAGCTGGAATGTTGAGTCCATCTGTCTTTATACCTTGGAGAGTGGAGTGATTTCAGACGCCGAACGACAATAGCACTCCGCTCTCCAAGGTATAAAGACAGATGGACTCAACATTCCAGCTGTATCTGAAGAAGTGAGCCGTGACTCTTGAAAGCTCCTCCCCAGCCACAAATTTTGTTAGTCTTTAAGGTGCTACTGGACTCTAGCATCTACTAGGTCAGCATTAGCTACATACTTGTTCACTTTCTCAAGGTAGGGGCGCATGCATGGCAGGCGCTCTTTTAGCCCTGAGTACTAGCGGGAGCCGAGACACAATCAGGGTGTGCTAATTGCCGACAGCCTTACGGGCTATTTAGCCCTCTCACTCACGCCAACTAGTTGCGCTGGCAATTGGTCACTTTGGGACAAAGCTTTGCACCTCACCACTTGTGTTCCTGTTCCTCGTCTTGACTTCTTGGCTCCTGACCTCGGCTCGTATGACTACGCTCCTGACCTGTACCTCGGACCTCTGGACTTCTTTGGATTTCGGCTTGAATGACTACTCCAACGGTTGGTGATTTGGACTTGGTTTCTCGGTGTTTCTGCTTGCCCAGTTTTGACTTTGGACTGCCTTTGAACTATCTTGCTCTTGCCTGGCCTGGCACCACGTTCGTGACACGGGCAGGTAACTTTACTTTCAGACTTGCCTAAAGCGTTTACTTACAGGTTTCCTTAAAAGAAAAGCAGGAATAAATAAGTGCCATCAGATCACATCAGTGTGGGGCAGGAGTTAAGACAGGCTGTAGCCTGGGCTTTTAAGTCAGGGGGCATTTAAATTTCTTAGGGGACACTGGCTAATCAAATTAGAGGAATACCCGGCTCCTCCTGGCACCTGCCACCACTTGGGGGCCCTGAGCTGGATGGGAAGTCGGGGGGCCTTGCCAGAATAAGTCAGGGGGCCTAGCCCCAAGATGCCCCACTGTAGCTATGGGCCTGAGTTAAGAGTGTCCCACCTAGGATCCGGAGACCCAGGTTCAAGTCCCCACTAGGCCATGAAAGCTTGCTGGGTGACCTTGGGACAGTCACACTCACTCACCTTAATCGGTCGCACAGTGTTGCCAGGGCCAGACGCACCTGCTCTCCTTTGGCTTTGGGGTTGTCCCCTCCAGAGAGATTTCCTGATTTTTACTCAACGCTATCAATTCCGTCTCACCGCCGCGCCTTTATGCTGGCCCGCTTAAATGTATTTCCAACTATGGTAACTCTGTGAAGATTTGGAGGCCTACCTTACTCAGATCGCCTTTGTCTGTGCAATTCTGGAGAAATTGAAACCTTAGATGATCTGATGTTTCGCTGTCCCCATTAGACTCAAGTTAGAGGCACTTATATCTTTCCTATTCTCATGAAGATGAATCTTCTCTCGCAACCTTGGGTGCTTTCAGTACTGTTATCTGACTAAAATGCCGATGGACTGATAACAGCTAACGTGGCGCGGTTCCTGGCTAAGGTTGCTGCTCTCAAGAAACATTGAAAATTTTAGCACCTCTGCAAACTCCGACACCGACTTTTAATCTTCGGATGATTTGTCAGTTGGCTCCGCCCCAAGTGTAGTTAGGTAATTTTTAATCTCTGGGCTCAGCCTGGGTTTTATGTGATGGTGATTATGCACCTTGTCATATGTTATGTTTATTTTATGTACTTATTTTATCCCCCTCTTGCACCTTTTTTTGGTCAAGACTTCGGTCATATAGACCCGTAATAAACTGAAACTGAAAATCCACAATATAAAAAAATGATTTATTTTTGAGTGATGTAACAATTTGTAAGCACTATGTACTGTTGTGTTTATATTGTTGATATCTGTTTTTTTTTTGTAAAATTTGAAAAAATTCCAATAAAAAAAATAATACATTGAAATTGAAAATGGAGGGAAGGAGAGTGATGATGTAAACCGCTTGGGTCCTCGATGAGGAGAGAGGTGGGTTATAAATGAACAAATGAATAAACGGGTGTGCACGTGCACGAAGGCTGACTGCACCATTCCCAGCTCATCAAAAGTATCTGCCTACGGGAAAAGTTTGCGTGCACGCAGCTCCCTTGCTCCCTAAGCATTAATGTCCTCCAGAGTGTCCTCTCATTCATAGCCCTGCTCAGGTCTTGCAAACTGAGGGCCCACGTGGCTTCCTCAACTGAGTCCATCCATCTCATGTTGGGTTTTCCTCTCTTCCTGCTGCCTTCAACTTTTCCCAGCATTATTTGCCTTTCCCAGTGACTCTTCCCTGCTCATAATGTGACCAAAGTCTCATTAGCCTCAGAGAGCCAGTTCGGTATAGTGGTTATGAGCGCGGACTCTAATCTGGGAGAACCGGGTTTGATTCCCCACGCCTCCACACGCAGCTGCTGGTGTGACCCTGGGTCAGTAACAAGTCCTCAGAGCTGTTCTCTTACGAGCAGTTCTTGAAAGAGCTCTCTCAGCCCCACCGACCTCACAGGGAGGGGAAGGGAAAGGAGATTGTAAGACGCTCTGAGACTCCGAGTGAAGGGTGGGGTATAAATCCAATCGCTTCTTCTTCGTTAGTCATTTTAGTTTCTAGGGAGATTTCAGGCTTTATTTGATCTAGAACCCACTGATTTATGTTTTGGGCAGTCTGTGGTCTCCGTAAAACATACTTCCAACACCACATTTCAAAGGAATCGACTTTCTTCCTGTCAGCTTTCTTCGTTGTCCAACTTTCACACCCAGATATAGTAAGGGGGAATACGATGGCATGAATGATCTTAATCTTGGTCACCAGTGACCCTTCCTTACTCTTAAGAATCTTTTCTAGCTCCTTCATGGCTTCCCTGAAGCATGAAGAGAACTCTTCATTTCAACATCTTTCACAGTTACTAAGTAAAGGTAATGGTTCCCTTGCTCGAAAGCCAGTCGAGTCCGACTCTAGGGATGCGGTGCTCATCTCTGTTTCCAAGCCGAAGAGCCAGCGCTGTCCGAAGACGTTTCCGTGGTCATGTGGCCAGCATGACTGAACAACAAGGCGCACGGAACGCTGTTACCTTCCCACCGAAGCGGTACCTATTTATCTACTTGCAATTTCTTGCTTTCGAACTGCTAGGTTGGCTGGAGCTGGAACCAGAGACGGGAGCTCACTCCGTCATGCAGCAACTCGGGTCTTGAACTGCTGAACTACTGACCTTCCACAGCCTGCAGTTCAGCGTCTTAACCACTTGAGCCACCGCAGTTACTAAATATAACAATAAAAACACAAAACTATATTTGCATGTATCCCTTTTTGTACATCCATTTGCAGTAAATACATACATATATACACATACACACAATCCAGCTAAGTTTTCTTAGCTTTTCTTGGCTTCTGCCTCCATTTCTGCTCCTACTATTGCTTCTAAACATTATACTCTTTGACTGTTTATTCTTTCTGTTTTTCCCCCTGAGATGATTTTGCTTGTACAGTGAAGAAAACTGTAGTCTGGCAACAGAATTTTTTTAAAAAAACTAACTACACGCCTGCGATCTTTCTGAGTTCTTGTACATGAAAAGAAATATGGATAGGTTAACGTTACATTTTGTTAGAATGACAGTGACAAAATCCATTAAACACATTTGGGGCTTAACTACTGAATAATGCAGAAAAGCAAAGCATGTATAGAAAGTGGAAGATGTGATTTCAAACAAAATTGTCTGTTTATACTTCTTTACTCTGTGGGATATCTGTTAAATGATGAATGAATGGGCGTCCGTGAACACAGCTCTTCTGTTGGCTCCCAAGCTGCTTCCGCATTCTGTGAATTGTATCCTGTACATCTTCTTTCGATAAATATAAAGGGAGCTGCCGTGACAGTCGCACTGCTTCTCCCTATGAAAGAAACGTTAACAGTCAGACATGGCTACAGTCAGGGCTTTTTTTGTAGAAGAAGCCCAGCAGGAACTCATTAGCATATTAGGCCACACCCCTGACATCTCATCTCATTAGCATATTAGGCCACACCCCCATGTTACCAGAAGTGTGGTCATCCGGCCACCCCCACCTTTTGCTTCTTATTCTGTTTACCTTGTTTGTTGTCAAAACCCAGGGCTTTTTTGTAGCAGGGACTCCTTTGCATGTTAGACCCCACATCCCTTGTGTAGCCAATCCTAATGAGTTTCTGTTGGGTGTGGCCTATTATGCTAATGAGTTCCTGCTGGGCGTGGCCAACTCAGGAACCAGCCGGAACTCCGTTCCTGTGCGTTCCTGCTCAAAAATAGCCCTGGCTACAGTAAATAACAAGCGGAGTTCCCATTCGGGTTTTAAGTCATGAATTGTCCCTCCTAGTATCTGTATGGTGAACAGGGCTATTCTTGGGCAGGAACACAGAGGAACGGAGTTCCAGCTGGCTTCAGAGCTGGCCACGCCCACTACAGCCAAAACCTCTGCGTGCGTGGCTACAGAGGGAAGGCCTGGAGAGTGACCCCCCCTGGCGATTGTGAGGTGGGCGGGCCAGGGGGGCCCCTGGAAGGATCGGGGAGGCATTTAAATGCCTCCCCGATCCTTCCAGGGGCCCCCCTGGCCCGCCCACCTCACAATCTAAAATGGTGGCATTTTAGTCACAGGGATGCCGGCCTCCAGGGGGGACCTGGGGACCCCTGGAACTGCAGGTCATCTCCAGACTACGAAGGTCAGTTCCCCTGGAGAAAACGGATGCTTTAGACAGAGGGTGGGCTCTATGGCCTTGCACCCCACTGAGGTCTCTGTCCTCCCCAGGTTCCATCTCCAAATCTGCAGGGGGTTCCCGACCTGGATCTGGGAATCGTACCTCCCCCCCCCCATCTCCCACTGGTGGCCAGGGGGAACCTGGTAACCTAGTCAGAGAAGATAAACAACACACAAAGGCAATCTTGTTTTTTAAAAGAAAAGAACACAACTTGGAGATGCACGGGGTCCTTCTCCAGCCAGAAATTTTTAAAAAAGCAGTCGTGGGGACAGAAAGGTGGGGTATAAATTTTGGAAGCAAATAGAATAAAAGACATCAAATTAAAAAAACCCCACATTTCTGATTTGTTTTTCAGCTGAGAAATACTTTTTTAACTATAAGCTGACAGGTTTTTGTTTTTTTTTAAAGTCAATACAGGATGAAGTCTGTTTCAGAGTGCATTTACTGCCGTAATAATAAAAAACAGGATCTCAGATTAAAGCACAGAACACACTGAATTTAAGAAGAGACTGGATTTATACCCCACCCTTCACTTAAGAGTTACTTACCTCCAGATAGTTTACCACCTTGAGAGGTCTACATTCGTAAACTTCCTTGGCGTTTTTGTTTATCACCGCACTGAGAATTTCTTTCAGATCTGAAACGCCATAATAAGGCACGCAGCTGGTCATTCCTTCAATTTCCAACTGACTTTCCCCGGCTGAAGAACCTAGTTGGAAAACAAACAAAACGTGTTGATACTGAGCGTGTTATGCATGTTCTTTTTATTTACAGATACGTCCCAAAACAAGCACAATGACAATCATGGGTAAGATGCTAAAAACATAACCATTAACGTTCATAAGAACATAAGAGAAGCCAATGTTGGATCAGGCCAGTGGCCCATCTAGTCCAACACTCTGTCACACAGTGGCCAAAAATACCAGGCGCCATCAGGAGGTCCAGCAGTGGGGCCAGGACACTATAAGCCCTCCCACTGTTGCCCCCCCCAAGCACCAAGAATACAGAGCATCACTGCCCCAGACATAAGAACATAAGAGAAGCCAGTGTTGAATCAGGCCAATGGCCCATCT
>NW_015162039.1:93370-121460 GCF_001447785.1 Gekko japonicus
GCCATCAGGAGGTCCAGCAGTGGGGCCTGGACACTAGAAGCCCTCCAACTGTTGCCCCCCCCCAAGCACCAAGAATACAGAGCATCACTTGCCCCATACATACGAACATAAGAGAAGCCAATATTGGATCAGGCCAATGGCCCATCTAGTCCAACACTGTCACAAAGGGGCCAAAAATACCAGGTGCCATCAGGAGGTCCAGCAGTGGGGCCAGGGGACACTAGGAGCCCTCCCACTGTTGCCCCCCCCCCAAGCACCAAGAATACAGAGCATCATTTGCCCTAAAGTCCCTATCTATACCTTGTGGCCAGTGTTCCCTCTAAGCTGAGTTAGTGTGAGCTAGCTCACAGTTTTTCAGCTTCCGGCTCACCCATTTTTGTCTTAGCTCAGGAAGAATTACTCCAGAGCAAACTAATTTATGCAGTAGTCAAATTGCTCACTCACAACTTTAATGCCAGTAGCTTACAAAGCAGAATTTTTGCTCACAAGGCTTCGAGGGAACATTGCTTGTGGCTAATAGCCACTGATGGACCTCTGCTCCATATGCTTATCCAATTCCTTCTTGAAGCCGTCCATGCTTGTAGCTGCCACCACCTCCTTTGGCTGTGAATTCCATGTGTTAATTGCTCTTTGGGTGAAGAAGGACTTCCTTTTATCTGTTCACTTCTAACCCGACTGCTCAGCAATTTCATTGAGTGTCCTCGAGTTCTTGTATTGTAAGGGAGAAAAGTTCTTCTTTCTCTATCTGCTCTGTCCCATGCATAATCTTGAAAATTTCTATCATCCTTTTATTTACAGATATGTCCCAAAACAAGTACAATGACAGTCACGAGTAAGATGCTAAAAACGTAACCATTAACATTCAGTATAGTTTTAAAAAACAAACCCAAACCCCAATTAACTCCTTGGAGCGTGACCTCTGATGGCATTTTATAAGTGTTCTCCATTTATTCAAATTCAAATCCCAGTTAGCATTGGCTCAATGCACATTTTACTTTTCTTTCTTTTTTAGTATTTCTGTGTTTGGAAAGAAGCAATAGTCCCCAGAAACATATTAAAGTGTAAGTAAGTGAAATTAAAGATGATGTTGGAAACCATTTCCCAGTTTATAACTGGGCCTCCGTCTGCAGAATGCTTGAGAGGTCTGCTATGCTCTTAAGCGTGTTATATTGTAAATGTCAACTGAACTCATAAATAGAATTTTACGGTGGCTTCCTGTGCTAAAATTGACAAGGACTTCAACGTCTGGAAACTGAACCACTGGATGTATGAGACAGTATACTGAAACTTCTTCAGTATCCTACAGTGATCACATGAAGGGATGGCATTTTAGAACTGGGCACCTGAACAAGAACTATACAATATTTAATTAAGGCAGGTTCTTCTATGGTCTCTTATGGGGAGATTGGAAAAACATACAGAGCAGAGGTCCATCAGTGGCTATTAGACACAAGGCACAGAAGGAGCTGCGGTGGCTCAAGTGGTTAAGATGCTGAACTACAGGCTGTGGAAGGTCAGTAGTTCAGCAGTTCAAGACCCGGGTTGCCGCATGATGGAGTGAGCTCCCATCTCTAGTTCCAGCTCCTGCCAACCTAGCCGTTCGAAAGCAAGAAATTGCAAGTAGATAAATAGGTACCACTTCGGTGGGAAGGGAACAGCGTTCCGTGCGCCTTGGTGTTTAGTCATGCCGGCCACGTGACCACGGAAACGTCTTCGGACAGCGCTGGCTCTTCGGCTTGGAAACTGAGATGAGCACCGCAACCCTAGAGTCGGACTCGACTGGCTTTCGAGCAAGGGAACCTTTACCTTTACCGGTGGAATACTCTGTCTGGGGCAGTGACGCTCTTGTATTTTTGGTGCTTTGGGGGCAAAAGTGGGAGGGCTTCTGGCCCTGCTGGTGGACCTCCTGTTAGCACCTGGGTTTTAGCCACTGTGTGACACAGAGTGTTGGACTGGATGGGCTTCTGGCCCTGCTGGTGGACCTCCTGTTAGCACCTGGGTTTTAGCCACTGTGTGACACAGAGTGTTGGACTGGATGGGCCATTGGCCTGATCCAACATTGGCTTCTCTTATGCCCTGGGCAGTGATGCTTGTATTCTTGGTGCTTGGTGGGGGGCAACAGTGGGATGGCTTCTGGCCCCACTGGTGGACCTCCTGTTGGGACCAGTGTTCCCTCTAAGCTGAGTTTGTGTGAGCTAGCTCACAGTTCATTAGCCTCCGGCTCACACATTATTGTCTTAGCTCCAGAAGGATGGCTTCAGAGCAAACTAATTTATGCAGCAGCCCAATCGCTTGCTCACAACTTAAATGCCAGTGGCTCACAAAGTAGAATTTTTGCTCACGAGACTCCACAGCTTAGAGGGAACATTGGATGGGACCTGGGTTTTGACCACCGTATGAGTCTCTCAAGACCTATGTTCCCTCTAAGCTGTGGAGTCTTGTGAGCAAAAATTCCACTTTGTGAGCTACTGGCATTAAAGTTGTAAGCAGCTGAGAGTGGAGGAGTGGGGAATCAAACCCGGTTCTCCCAGATTAGAGTCCGCGCACTTAACCACTACAGGGTAGGCCAGGGTTTCTGAAGAAGAAGAGTTTGGATTTATACCCGCCCTTCACTCAGACTCTCAGAGCGGCTTACAAACTTCCATCTTTAAAAAGGGTTCCAGAGGAGATCCGGGAAATTACAGGCCAGTCAGTCTGACGTCGATACCGGGTAAATTGGTTGAAACCATTATTAAGGAAAGAATTAGTAGGCACATAGATGAACAAAACCTATTGAGGCACACTCAGCATGGGTTCTGTAAGGGAAGATCTTGTCTCACTAACCTGTTAGTGTTCTTTGAGGGGGTGAACAAACATGTGGACAAGGGGGATCCAATAGATATTATTTACCTTGACTTCCAGAAAGCTTTTGATAAAGTTCCTCATCAAAGGCTCCTAAGTAAGCTCAAAAATCATGGGATAGAAGGACAAGTCCTTTTATGGATCAAAAACTGGCTAATTAATAGAAAACAGAGAGTGAGTATAAATGGGCAATTTTCTCAGTGGAGGGTGGTAAGCAGTGGGGTACCGCAGGGATCAGTACTTGGTCCACTGCTTTTTAACTTGTTCATTAATGATTTGGAGATGGGAGTAAGCAGTGAAGTGGCTAAATTTGCAGATGATACGAAGTTGTTCAGGGTGGTGAAAACCAGTGAGGATTGTGAGGCACTCCAAAGGGATCTGTCAAGGATGGGCAAGTGGGCGTCAACATGGCAAATGGGGTTCAATGTGGCCAAGTGCAAGGTGATGCACATTGGAGCCAAAAATCCTAAATATAAATACACATTGATGGGGTCTGAACTGGCAGAGACTGAGCAAGAGAGAGATCTTGGAGTTGTAGTGGATAACTCACTGAAAATGTCGAGACAGTGTGTGACTGCAATAAAGAAGGCCAATGCTATGCTGGGGATTATTAGGAAGGGTATTGAAAACAGATCAGCCAATATAATAATGCCCCTATATAAATCAATGGTGAGACCTCATTTGGAATACTGTGTGCAGTTCTGGGCACCACACCTTAAAAAGGATATTATAGCTTTGGAAAAAGTGCAGAAAAGGGCAACTCGAATGATAAAAGGGTTGGAACACTTTCCCTATGAGGAAAGGTTAAAGCGCTTAGGGCTCTTTAGCTTGGAGAAAAGACGACTGAGGGGTGACATGATCGAGGTTTATAAGATTATGCATGGGAAAGAGCAGGTAAAGAAAGAGGTACTTTTCTCCCTTTCTCACAATACAAGAACTCGTGGGCACTCCATGAAACTGCAGAGCGGTCGGGTTAGAACGGATAAAAGGAAGTACTTCTTCACCCAAAGAGTGATTAACACATGGAATTCACTGCCACAGGAAGTGGTGGGTGCTACAAGCATGGACGGCTTCAAAAGGGAATTAGATAAGCATATGGAGCAGAGGTCCATCAGTGGCTATTAGCCACAAGGTATAGCTAGGGGCTCTGGGGCAAGTGATGCTCTGTCTTCTTGGTGCTTGGGGGGGGGGTCAACAGTGGGAGGGCTTCTAATGTCCTGGCCCCACTGCTGGACCTCCTGATGGCACTGGTATTTCTGGCCACTGTGTGACACAGAGTGTTGGACTGGATGGGCCTTTGGCCTGATCCAACATTGGCATCTCTTATGTTTTTATTTATTTATTTATTTATTTAGGGATTTATATCCCGCCCTACCCAAGCGGCCCAGGGCGGCAAACAAGCGGCAGTGCTGGAAATAAAACATACATTACATTAAAACATCAATAAATACAGGCTAAAATGAACTGCCAATACTTCCTTTCCAGTTTGGTGCATTGGTTAAGAGTGCGGACTTCCCCACTCCTCACATGCACCTGCTGGTGTGACCTTGGGTCAGTCACAAGTTCTCTCAGAGCAGATCCCTCACGAGCAGTCCTCGAAAGAGCTCTCTCAGCCCCACCTACATCACAGGGTGTTTGTTGTGGGGAGGGGAAGGAAAAGGGATTGTAAGCCACTTGGAGATTCCTTCGGGTAGTGAAGGGCAGAGTATAAATCCAATCTCCCCCCCTCCTCTCCTTCTTTTCTCTTGTGGTCTATTTCTGTATGTTGCCATCTCTAAAAGCATCCCCGTTTTCTTCTTCTCTATCTAGATGCATTTCTTGTGATTCAACAAATGAAAACTTGCTAGAAGTGATGTAAAACAAAATCCAGGCGGTTCATCTTCAATATGCAGTTTGGGTACTGTATATATATATCCTATACATTTAACACACAAAGTAAGGGACATTTTCACTTCTAGGTCCTTCAAAGAGGTTAGAAGTTAACTTTTGAACAGACCGGGCAAAATTTTAATGGGTCAGAGGAGAACGTAATCTTGAATAATTCTTCTCATAGGGGCAGGAGGCAGAAACGAAGCATAGAATCATAAGGTTGGAAGCGACCTCCAGGGTCATCTAGTCCAACCCCCTGCACAATGCAGGAAATTCACAAATACCTGCCCCCCACACGCCCACAGTGGCTGCTGTTACATGCCCAGAAGATGACAAAAAGCCTCCAGGATCTCCAGCTAAAGTGGCCTGGAGAAAAATTGCTTCCTGACCCCAAAGTGGCGATCAGTATTTCCCCGGGCGTGTAAGAAAGGGCCACAAGAACTAAGCACTGAGGCAACACTTCCTGCCCTCCCTCTCATGATCTGCCCAAGTCCACAGAATCCACATTGCTGTCTGATGGCCGTCTAGCCTCTGTCTGAAAACCTTCAAAAAAGGAGAGCCCGCCACCTCCCGAGGAAGTCTGTTCCACTGAGGAACCACTCTGATTGTGAGGAAGTTCTTCCTAATGTTTAGCTGAAGACTCTTCTGATTTAATTTCAACCTGTTGGTTCTGGTCTGACTTTTCCCATCACCACTGGTGGAAGAAAACTCCTCCTTCCATAGTTTTAGTTCTGCCTTGGTAAGGAGTCTTAAAGGCGGCTTTTAATGAATATCAGCATTCTGCTAAAACATGACATTTCAGTATAGGGCTATCTTTATGGCTGTGATATATTAACTCTGACTTTGATCCAATGGCTGTGAACATAAATCCCTTTGAGAGGGAATTAGATAGATGCACAGAGGTAAGGAGCTGCGGTGGCTCAAGTGGTTAAGACGCTGAACTGCAGGCTGTGGAAGGTCAGTAGTCCAGCAGTTCAAGACTTGGGTGCCGCATGACGGAGTGAGCTCCCATCTCTAGTTCCAGCTCCTGCCAACCTAGCAGTTCGAAAGCAAGAAATTGCAAGTAGATAAATAGGTACCACTTTGGTGGGAAGGTAACAGCTTTCTGTGCGCCTTGGTGGTTAGTCATGCCGGCCACATGGTCATGGAAACGTCTTCGGACAGCGCTGGCTCTTCGGCTTTGAAACGGAGATGAGCACCGCAACCCTAGAGTCGGACTCGACTGGCTTTCGAGCAAGGGAACCTTTACCTTTTACAGAGGTAAGGCCCTTCACTGGCTACTAGCCATGGTGAGTAAAGGAAACCTCCATATCCAAAGGGAGCAAACCTCTGAATACCAATGCTAGGAGGCAGCACTGGGGGAAGGCTTTGGCCTCTGTACCATTTGTTGGTCCTCCAGGGCTCTGACTGTGATATGAAACAGGATGGCGGATTAGATGGGCCACTGGTTTGATTCAGAAGAGCTTTTCTTACACTCTTAGTAACTTCTTAACGCAGGAGAATAATAAATAGGAAAGGTTCTTTCCACTTCTTTTTACGATCCAGTCTCACTTATTCTATAAACCTCTCTTCCATCACTTTGTTAGATTTGGGCAGACTCAACGGCACATTAAAAATTAAAGGGACCAAAGCATTTCCCCTGCATAAATCCATCAAGGGATAACTGGCCACATTTGAGACGAGATAACCTCGATATGCTTGTAAAATTTACCCTTAAGGACGTATTGTGCAATGGCGATGCACGAGCCAGGAGGCAATTTCCCCCAAACATTTTTTTGTGAAATACAGAGTAATGTCCAAGGAAAATATTCTAAGAATAAATGATGAGTTTCCAAGCGAATAAAAGAGTACGGCTTCTCTGTGCTACCGGTGTTCTTTCCTTGTTCCGAACAGTTCTTCCCCTAGCGACCTTTGGAAAAGTCTCCTCTCTCGTGCCAGGAAAAAACCAACAACAGTCTTTTTAGCTGTCCCACCTCAGCGATATTATTATATTTCGTTCATTTTTTTAAAAAACAACCTTAAATCAGACACTCAATGCCAAAAGAACAACTCTTGTCACAATGACAAGAGTTTATCAGCAGTGTCAAAATTACCATCATGGTCTAAACACAAGGGTTGCTTCACTGAACCCATAAAGTTTGTCAGTTAACCATCCAAGTCATAAGAACAAAAAGTACGTAAGAGAAGCCAATGTTGGATCAGGCCAATGGCCCATCTAGTCCAACACTCTGTCACACAGTGGCCAAAAATACCAGGAGCCATCAGGAGGTCCACCAGTGGGGCCAGGGGACGCTAGGAGCCCTCCCACTGTTGCCCCCACCCCCCAAGCACCAAGAAGACAGAGCATCCCTTGCCCCAGACTGAGAGTTCCTATCTATACCTCGTGGCTAATAGCCACTGATGGACCTCTGCTCCATATGCTTATCTAATTCCTTCTTGAAGCTGTCCATGCTTGTAGCCGCCGCCACCTCCTGTGGCAGTGAATTCGAGCAGTCCAAGATGGCAACCGACAGACTATGTGGTTGTACGGTGATGAGGAAGACTTGCAGATAAGTCTACAAAGGTAATGTTTTGCTGCCAGTCCCGCATCATGCTAATTTAAGTCATTTGTGGGCACACCAACAGCTTGTAAATACATAAATGGACAAGAGCCTTGAGAAGAGTTTTGCTAGTGGAACAGTTCCCCACCACCACCACCAACTTCTCTATTTTCTCCTTCACCCTACCCCTCTCCTGAAAGTTGGAGGCTATAAGCTCCAGTGGGATGGGACAGAAAATGTGGATTCACTAATGCCTTCTACTCACATGGGGGGGGGGGGGTCAATTTAAAAAGAGAGATCAAGATGGGTATCTGTGTTAGTCGGTAGTAGTAGAAAACAGGAAGAGATCTGAAGAAGTGAGCCGTGGCTCATGAAAGCTCCTCCCCTGCCACAAATTTTGTTAGTCTTTAAGGTGCTACTGGACTCTTATTCTTTTCTACTAAAGAGAGAGAGAGAGACATTAAAGAATAAACTGTTCAGTTTTAAAAAGAACTATGCTTGGCTGAAGGTGATATTCCCCCCCACCCCCAATAGAAGCTTCCGGGAAAGAGACATTTACCGATTTCACATAAGAGCTGCCCGCGGTCGTGCCTCCCTTTGCCCCGCTTCTATTGATCAATTTCCCACTCGAAGCCGCACGGCCGCATTTTGACCCACGGCTTCGCCCAATTTTCCCCGCGGTTTCGTGAAATTGACCAAGAGAAGCGGGGCAAAGGGAGGCGCGACCGTGGCCCAGCTCTTGTGTGGAATCGGTCACTGAGAGTGGTTTGCCATTGCCTGCCACTACATAATTACAAAAGAGATCCCATAATTAGAAGATACCTTTACACATTTATCCCCTATTTTGACATATTTATTACTTTGCTGTCCTTCCCCCCCCTTAATTAAATAAAAACAAGTGTTGACCTTATAACCTTAGCTTGTTATTTCATTTTGTCTTTGCATATCTTAAAACATCTTCATCATGTTACATGTTAATTTGCTTTCCAGCCTCTGTCTATAAGTTTGAACTCTACCTTCTATTCCATTGTATTTGAAAAAAGTGTGCAAAAGTGTGAATAAACCTCTGTTGGTCTTAAAGGTGCCGCTGGACTCTAAATTTGCTCTACTGCCACTACATAGCAACTCTAGACCTCCTTAGTGGTCTCCCACCAGGACTAATACTGCTTAGTTCCCGAGAACCGACAAGATCAGGCTATCTAGCATGAGCTAAATGTGCATCTAAAGAACGTGGTGCGTCTACAGTCTTGGTGGCTCAGAGGTTAAGACGCTGAGCTGCAGACTGCAAGGTCTGTAGTTCGGCAGTTCGAGACCCGAGTGCTGCGTGACGGACTAACCTCCCGTCTTTGGCCGCAGCTCGAAAGCAAGAAATTGCACGTAGATAAATAGGTACCACTTTGGTGGGAAGGTGACAGCGCTCTGTGTGCCTCGGCGTTTAGCCGTGCTGGCCACATGACCATGGATAAGTCTTTGGACAGGACAGCGCTGGCTCTTCGGCTTGGAAATGGAGATGAGTCGGATTCGACTGGCTTTCGAGCAAGAGAAACCTTTACCCTTACCTAAAGTACCATCAAGTTGCAGCTGACCTATGCCTCGGCGTTTAGCCATGCTGGCTATGTGACCATGGAAAAGTCTTCGGACAGCGCTGGCTCTGCGGCTTGGAAATGGAGATAAGTCGGATTCGACTGGCTTTCGAGCAAGGGAAACCTTTACCCTTACCTAAAGTGCCATCACGTTGCAGCTGACCTATGGCAGTGGCGTTTTTAAGGCAAGAGATGAACAGAGGTGGTTTGCCATTGGTATCCTTCTGCATAGAGACCTGGGCCTTCCTCAGCGGTCTCCCATCCAAATACTAACCGGGGCCGACCCTGCTGAGCTTCTGAGACCTGACAAGATCGGGCTAGCCTGGGCCGTCCAGGGCAACACAATTCTTATTAACCACAGGCTATGTTCAAGTCCGAGGTAAGAGCACTTGCGGCTTGCTGAGAGATATCCTTTCCTAGATAACACAAAAACGGGTATCAGCTTATTCAGTATTCGGGGAATTCTGATTTCAGCGCCTTATCGTCTGAAATTAAGCCCCCCAAAGCCATTCAGTTTCTCTTTGACTGACCCTCCCATGTGTGTATTCGCTAAATGTAATGAAGAGCATATGGTGTGGTTTTATATTTTGCAGATTTTTTTAAAAAAAGTACTAAATGTCACAATTTGCATACTTTTAAAATTACTTTGCTGTTTTAATTGTTTTTCCAGTTAATTTATCTGATCAAACGTGGTACAAAGTAATACATCTCAGTGTGGAACGAAGATGGAACATAAATTGCATTTTTTCTCCCTCCCAGGGGATTAATCCTGAAATCCAAAATACATCCCAGAGCTCAGTTCAATAAAGCCCTTAAGCAGTCCGGGATCGTACATCACAACCGGAATAGTGGGATGAAGGTCAAGGAAATCTAAAAATACTTGGAAGCTGAGCAGAACTGACCCTGGCAGGTACTTGGAAGGGCGGCCTCCAAGGAGTACCAGGGCCGAGACGCAGAGGCAGGCTATCGAGCCACCTCTCTGAAATGCCCTAGCCCCACTAGGGGTCACCAGAAGTTGCCATGACATCCAGGCTTGCGAGCACGCGTGCACACATGCGCGCGTGCGCACACACACAATACTAAAAAAAAATAGTAAAAAAGAAAAGAAAGAAAATCGAAAAGTTAAGGAAAGCAATTTTGTACCTCACAAAACATAGCATTTTTCGCAGCAATATTCCATTTCGTTGGTATGCATTACAGAGCATGAGGATGCTCATCAACTGAATTTTAAATCAGCCTGTGGTAGATGGTTGTGGGTTTGTACATGTCTAAGAAAACAATCACTTCTCGCTGGAGGGAATATAACTGATACTCGTCCAAGGTCGTCTTGGGGGCGGGGGGGCGTATCTTCTAAGATTTCCAATATGTTACGCTGGATCTGTCATCACTGTGCACATGGGAGCACGATGAAGCTATAACATTTCTAATAACTCACAGCGAAGATTTGCTCGGACCTAGTCAATCACCCATCGAGGCATTATATTCCACCAGAAGCGAACTTCCTTCAGCGCTCTGCCAAAGCCTAGAAATCAACCTCTCTCCAATGCTATTGTGGATATCAAACCAAGATTATTCATCTGTGGCGTGGGTAGCAGAGGTTTTTTTAACATGGCTGGAGCAGAGTTGGATAGCTCAACATTCCAGAAATGCCCAAAAGCTCGATAAGGTTGGGGGACCCCAGTGCCAAAGTGTCGTGATCACATCCTGGGATTTAACTTGTAACAAAACATATTTGCCATAAAGGTTAGCCAGCAACGATGGAAGAAGAGGAGGAGGAGGAGATTGGATTTATACCCCGCCCTTCACTACCTGAAGGAGTCTCAGAGCGAATTACAATCTCCTTTCCCTTCCCCACAACAGACACCCTGTGAGGAAGGTGGGGCTGAGAGAGCTCTTTCGAGAACTGCTCATGATAGATCAGCTCTGAAAGAACTTGTAACTGACCCAAGATCACACCAGCAGCTGCATGTGGAGGAGTGGGGATCAAACCCGGTTCTCCCAGATTAGAGTCTGCGCTCCTCACCACTACACCAAACTGGCCACAGAGTTCTATCGGTCCTTATAACTAAATGAGGGTAAACTAAAATGGCAGAAGAACAAGGTTTGAGTCTAGTGGCACCTTTAAGACCAACAAAGTTTAATTCTGGGCATAAGCTTTTGTGTGCAGGCACATGAAATCTTATGCCCAGAATCAAACTTTGTTGGTCTTAAAGGTGCCTCTGGACTCAAACTTTGGTCTGTCGCTTCCGACCAACATGGCTACCCACCAGAATCTAAAATGGCGGAAAGTCAAGTCGCTGTTTTCATTTCTCACTTCGGCAGGGCTATTTTGGGGCAGGAACGCACAGGAACGGAGTTCCGGCTGGCTCCCGAGTTGACCACGCCCAGCAGGAACTCATTAGCATAATAGGCCACACCCAATAGCAGAAACTCATTAGTATTGGCTACATTAGGGGTGTGTGGCCTAACATGCAAAGGAGTTCCTGCTACAAAAAAAGCCCTAGGTTTTGACAACAAACAAGGTAAACAGAATAAGAAGCAAAAGGTGGGTGTGGCTGGATGACTATACTTCTGGTAACATGGGGGTGCAGCCTAATATGCTAATGAGCTATGCTCTCGTGGGTGTGGCTGGATATGCTAATGAGTTTCTGTTGTTGGGTGTGGCCTATCATGCTAATGAGAAACTTGACGTTAAAATATCTTCAATAATTAGGCAAATGGACTCCTGAAAAGAAAAGTCAGAAGCAGTATGATGAAGAGCTAGCGTGTCATTAAGTCAACTCAGATGCCCAGGAAACAGAGCAGATTCTGCTACCTTTAAAAACTTAGCCACAAAAAAGCGACAGCAGACAGGAAATGTTATTTTTTAAAACCAGTAACTCATTATGGTAATATTTACTCCTGTGTGTGTGTGTGTGTGATGGGCTGTCAAGTCATTTATGACTTATGGTGACCAGGGGTCATTTCGTAGAAAAAGAGGTGCAGAGCTCATTAGCATAGCTCATTAGCATAACTTATTTTCATATGCCACACCCCCTGACGTCACCGGAAGTGTGTCAGAAGGTAACATCCGCCGCTCAGGCTCCACTGGACTCCCAAGTTGACCACGCCCAGCAGGAACTCATTAGCATGATAGGCCACACCCAACAGCAGAAACTCATTAGGACTGGCTACATTAAGGGTGTGGCCTAACATGCAAAGGAGTTCCTGCTACAAAAAAAGCTCTAGGTTTTGACAACAAACAAGGTAAACAGAATAAGAAGCAAAAGATGGGTGTGGCTGAATGACTATACTTCTGGTAACATGGGGGTGCAGCCTAATATGCTAATGAGCTATGCTCTCGTGGGTGTGGCTGGATATGCTAATGAGTTTCTGTTGTTGGGTGTGGCCTATCATGCTAATGAGTTCCTGCTGGGCTTTTTCTGCAAAAAAAGCCCTGCACTTCGGCATGGTGAGATGGCCAAGCACCAGTAAAATCTACTGGTACGAATCCAAGTACCTGCAGACTTCATGGAGCAGGACTTTTCTCTTCCACAACGAATAGAAATCACCTCCAGCTTTCGCAAGTGGAAATGCAGTCCCGTCAGTATTAGATACAGGCCCAGTTTTCGCCCAGTTCAGCCTTCCCTCTTCTGCCTCATCTCATTTGACCATTTGTCTTTTACATGAAGACAAGTTTATGTAGACTAAAAGGACCAAAGTCATGCAAAGCATAATTTCAATATATTCTGCATTTTAGGGTTAATAACTCAAGCTGCCGCGGATAAACTGTGCAATCCTAAACATCAGAGAGCCATCGTGGTGTAGTGGTTAAGAGTATCGAACTAGGATTCTGGGAGATCCAAGTTCGAATACCCACTCGTGCCACGGAAGCTCGCTGGGTGACCTTGGGCCAGTCACTCTCTCATCCTAACCTGCCTCACAGGGCTGTTGTGAAGACAAAATGGCGAGGAGAAAAAAATGACGTAAGCTGCCCTGTGTCTCTGGGAGAACGGCGGGGTATAAATCAATTAAATCAAATCAATAAAATACAGTTTTATTAAATTAATACAATACAGTTACACCCTTCAAGTGAAGTCAACGCGCTTAGGAGGGTAGAACTCAGTAGAACTTTTCTTTTGACATATTTTCATTCTGTTCTTCTGTCAAAGTAAGGTATTTTGTATACCGTGTTTAATAATAAAGGGGGAGAGAGATCTGGATTTCATGCAAACTCGCATGTTAAAAAGAAACTTGACTTGGTCAAGTAAACACGACCATAAGCAAGTTCAAATGTGTACAGTGAAAAGGGGCGCTTCTGTTCCCGTAGAGGAAACTAACCACACGCTGCACACACAGGGCGGGGCGTTACTTCTTAGAGGCGAGCGATATATGTCAACACATCTGTACCTCTGGGGATGTAATCTTAGACTCTCCGAAACATCTAAATGAGTGCATGAATGACATGCCGAGCCAGGGTGTGCCGCATGTACGATGCAGGTTGCATTCAATCCCCACCCCAGACCCCAATTCTCTAATCCTAATAGCTGCAGATATTAAAAAAACAAAACAAAACAGGATAGTAAAACATCCTGAAGTCTAAAAAATAAGAAAGAACCCCAACTGTAATATTTCAAATATAAAGAGGAAAGCACCTAACAATTTTGAGCAAATAAAAGCTGAGCCATATTTTTAAAAAAATCCTTGGTCATTTAAGAGACCACTGGTGTATTAAAAACAACAACACAGTTTCTGTAAAGAACAGGTTTGGCACTGGACAGACTTAGCCGCTCCTCTAGCGATGATGTGTGCAGGTCTCAAATCAAAAGTGGAGTAATTCAACCAAAAATTGAAGTCCCACCAATTTCAAGGGGAGAATCAAGCAAATGCTTAAATCGTCTCCTATTGGAATCAGGGGAATCTAAAGCTGCCGCAGGGCCTGTAAGACGGAGCTCTTCCACCAGGCTTTCGATTAGGAGCCGCCTTAAATACCGATTAGTGTCCCTGGGCCCTGGGCTTTACCACCTTCAGCCTGTCTCGCCACGTAATCTAGTTGCTCAATCTGAGCCGTTATGAGAACACCAATCAGGATTAGCACCTAAACAGCGGTATAGTTTAACCTAGGATATTTGCTCTTGCACTTTACTTGAATACTGCTCTAGCACTTTATGAAAATGGATGCTGACTATTTGTTGGATCCCCAAGCATCGAGAATAAATCCACGTTTTCAAGAAAAGCAAAATTTATTTCAAAGCGTTGAAGACATACTCAAACACGTTCTTTGTTAGAACTGGGGATACACAGTTAGGTCAAGCATAATAAAGGAAATTCAAACAGATACAGATCCAATGAATAGCATTCCCGCTGGCGGGCTAATAAAACGGTTGTGCGCTCAGTCCATGGGAACCAGGCAGAACATCAGACAAAACACAGGTGCAGTACTCATGAGAAAAGCAATAGGCAAGCATTACAGCATCTTCTCCCCCACACAACCTCCAGCAGTTATCTTGTGCATTCCAACGCAGGAGCAGGATGATAGAAAACAAGCCGGGTGCAACAGGGAAAGGATATGTACACAGAGGTCACAGAAAACAGAATGGCAGCTTGCTGACATACTGCCCCCCTTAAAATACACTTACAACACACCTCCCGGGTCGGGCGGGAGATCTCCCGGGCTGGGCGGGAGACCTCCCGGTTTGTCCGGGAACCTCTTGTGGAAACTACGGATCAGGTAAGGGGCCCGAATATCCCCTTCTTCCACCCATTCACGGTGCTGGGGACCGAAATCAACCCATTCGATAAGGTACCAGAGTTTACCACGTTTCAATTTACAATCAAGGATATCAGCGATCTCAAAATGTTCATCCCCTTCCAAAATGACAGGTGGAGGAGGAGTAACTGCTGGTCTCCAGGGAGACGGGCCAGGATCCTTCTTCAACAGGCTCATGTGAAAAACAGAATGCAGAGCACGTAAATTCTTAGGCAAAACAACATCAACCGCCACATCATTTATGACTTTACGCACTTTGAATGGACCTATGAACTTCCACCCCAATTTCCTGCTAGGCCGCAGCATCTTAATGTTCTTGGTCGAGACATACACAAGATCCCCAGGTTTCAGATCAAACCCCACCACCCTACCCTTGTCTGCCTGGGTCTTGTAAGCAGCCTTGGCTGCGTCAAGCGTTTGGCATAGCAGAGGCCATGCATTTTGCAAGGACATACACCATGTATCAGCATCCCCCACAGGACGTTGGCCCATCCCCTCCAGGAAAGGGAGGGGGGGCTGTCGTAACCAGAGACAGCTTTATAAGGAGACATGCCCGTGGAGCTATGGACAGTATTGTTATAACAATATTCAGCAAGAGGCAACAATTCACACCAATCATTCTGTTGATAATTAGTAAAACAACGAAGATATTGCTCCAGGGTCTGATTAACTCGTTCTGTTTGTCCGTCAGTCTCAGGATGATACGCGCTGCTGAGCCCTTGTTCCACCCCTAAAATGGAAAGAAGTTCCCTCCAAAACTTAGAAACAAATTGGGTCCCCCTGTCAGAAATTAATTTAGCAGGTAATTGATGAATTTTCACCACGTGAGACATAAACGATTTCGCCAACCTCTGAGCTGTAGGCAAGGAAGGAAAAGGCACAAAATGAGCTTGCTTAGAAAATAAATCAACAACCACCCAAATAACAGTGTTCCCTTTGCTCGCAGGGAGGTCAGTAATAAAGTCCATGGACACCACTTCCCACGGTCTCGATGGGGTAGGGAGTGGCTGCAGAAGACCAGGAGGCTTGCCCACTCTGGGTTTAGTCAAGGCACAGGTTTGGCAGGACCGAACAAAAGTCAAGAGGTCTTTGCGCATCTGTGGCCACCAGAACTGTCTGCGGATGAGTTGCAGAGATTTAACAAAACTCCAATGCCCTGCCAGTTTCGAACCGTGAGCAGACTCCATCACCTCCCTCCTCATTGAAATAGGCACATACAGTTTGTCTCCAGAATAAATCAGACCTTCAGGGCTACGGACACAATCTGGCAACGCTTTCAGGGAGGCATCATCATCAGCAGTAAAAGCAGACATATATTTCTGGACCCAGCCCCCCCCCCCCCAGGGAAAAGGGAAGGCGAAGTTTCATCAGAGCGCGGAATCGAGCGCGCTTGCGCACGGGTGACCACAGCCCCCCCCAGGTGGGAGGGGGAAAAAACAGAGTCCATGATGATTTCACGCTGACTGTCATGTTGTGGGAGGCGTGAGAGCGCGTCAGCCAGGGAATTAGCCGTCCCAGGGAAATGACGAAGAGTGAATCGAAACTTAGCAAAGAAGTCCGCCCAACGAAGTTGTTTAGCGTTGAGAGAACGGGGGGATTTCAGCATTTCCAGATTTTTATGGTCAGTCCAGACTTCAAATGGCAGTTGCGCCCCCTCCAACCACTGCCTCCAAGTGGAGAGAGCCAGCCGGATCGCTGATGCCTCCTTCTCCCAAATCCCCCAGTTTCGTTCAGCGTCAGAAAACTTTTTAGACACAAATGCGAGGGGGTGTAAACGACCATCTTCCCCTTCTTGCAAAATAGCGGCCCCCATTGCCACATCCGAGGCATCAGTTTGGACAATGAATTTTTTAGTTTCATCAGGGCGCGCCAGCACTGGCTCAGAGGTGAACATCAGTTTAAGTTTCTCAAAAGCCTCTGCGCAAGCAGGGGACCATTTAAGCGGGGCGCCTGGTTTCGTAGCATCAAACCCCTTCCCCTTGGTCTTTAGCAAATCAGTCAGAGGAAGGGCAATTTGAGCGAAATTCTGGATGAAATTTCTATAAAAATTGGCGAATCCGAGGAACATTTGCAATTGTTTGCGGGTCCTGGGGGGTTCCCAGTCAAGTACAGCCTGTATTTTAGCAGGGTCCATTTCCACCTTCCCCCCAGAGATGCGATAACCCAAAAAGTCAATGCATGTCTTGTGGAATTCACATTTTGACAGCTTTGCAAACAGGTGGTGTTCATAAAGTCGCTTAAGGACCTGGCGCACCAATTTAATATGCGACGGGAGGTCCTGAGAGTACAGCAACACGTCATCAAGGTAAAGGACCACTCCTTTGAACAAGAACTCATGTAGGACCTCATTGATTAGGTTCATGAAGACCCCCGGAGCCCCTTGAAGCCCGAAGGGCATAACGAGGTACTCAAACTGCCCCAAAGGGGTATTAAATGCAGTCTTACTTTCATCCCCCTCCCGAATGCGCACACGGAAATATGCATCTCGGAGGTCAAGTTTCGAGAAGATTTTGCCCTTGGTGGCCTCAGCTACCAAGTCCTTGATTAGCGGGAGGGGGTAGGCATTGGACAAAGAAACAGCGTTCAGACCCCTATAATCAGTGCACAATCTAAGCCCCCCGTCTTTCTTCTTTCGGAAAAGTACAGGCGCGGCGAAAGGGGAGGAAGCCGGGCGAATGAAACCTCGGGCTAAGTTTTTATCAATAAAGTTCCGCAGTTCAACTTTCTCAGCCGGCCCCATCGCATAGATTTTACCTTTAGGTAATTTACAGTCAGGCAAAAGTTCAATAGCACAGTCAGTAGAGCGATGGGGGGGCAATTCGTTAGCTTCATCTTCGCCAAACACTTTCGCCAAGTCTCTATACTCTCGAGGCAAAGAAGCTAACTCTTCCGGCTGCAAAGCGCCGCAGGGGAACTGTGCGGTCGGCTGGTCCCCCCACGAGTCCAACCAGCAGTGATCTACACATTTAGCCGACACAAATTTGACAACCCCTTCTTCCCACAAGATGTAAGGGTCATGGGTAAACAACCAGGGACTCCCCAGTACTAAGTCAAACTGCGATTTAGGGGTAACAATGAAGGATCTGGATTCCCAATGATCGCCAGCCCCCAACCGCAAAGCCATAGTCTCGTGTGTACAAGGTTCCATGGGTGCCCCATCCATTTGGGTAAAAATGATGGGAGACTTCAAGGGGACTATCCCCGCTTCCAGTGCCAATAACACTCTAGGGCTGATGAGATCCCTCCCACACCCAGAATCAATCAACGCTCTCACCCTAACGTGGGTCCCCAGGAGCGGATTCATTAACGAGACAGTCACGAAAAACAGGGAAGGGGTTTCTCTCACCACCTTGGGCGCAGAGCTAGAATGGCCGTGTCGTTTTGCGCCTCTCACAACAGGCCGTTGTCGTTTTCCGCCGTTTCAGCCACCACCTCCTCTTCTGACTCGGCAGCAGACGGTTCGATTCCCTCCAGGCCTTGGGCCGCCTGCAGAGCTTTGGAGAAACGCGGTTTAGCCATCCCCTTCTTCCCCGTCAGCGGTGTCTTCGGGCTTGGAGTAGGCGGCTTGTCTTTTACCTGACGGCTGCCACAATCCACAGCGAAATGCCCCTTCTCCCCGCACTTGAGACAGAGCCCCATCTTCATACGTAGTTCTCGTGCCGATTCCGACAGGCGTTGAGTCTTGGGTCTGGAGGCACTGGCAGCGGCGGGTCTGTTGGTCGTAGCAGCCAAGTCGAGTTTGATGGTGGTGAGCCGATCCTCTGCATTTTCAGCTTCCTGGGTCCAGGCCATCAGGGAGACAGGATTGACAGTCTTCAGAACCGTTTCTCGGATGTCTGCGTTGAGTCCCAATCGATACATCTCAGCCAATATATGATCAGGGTAGTCTCGGAGCTTTGCTGCCTGCTTGTGGAATTCCAGTGTGTACTCGCGAACCGACTTCTTATTCTGGCGGTAGGTGCGGAGAAACGCTTTAGCTCTTTGGCTCGCGTTGACATCTTCAAACCTCGCCCGCAGCGCCCACATGAATGCTCGCAAATTCAAAAGTTCCGGACCGCGGTCATTGTGCAGTCCAACATACCATGTGGCGGCGTCTCCTTTTAGTCTTGCCGAGATGACATCAATAAGACCAGCTTCATTTCGGAACAGGTGTCGGCTCTCTTCTACGAATTTATGCACTCTCACCGTGAAGAAAGCGAGTTCATCTGGGTTGCCGTCAAAGGTAGCCTCCAGTAGATCTTTGGGTCTGGGCCATGGAGGCCGTACCAACGGTCCCAGCTGACCCGGAACTCCCCTGAGAGGGAGACCCGGACCAACCGGTGGCCCCGCTGGCATTGGCCTCATCGGTGGCGGCAGACCCGGCACCGGCGGACCCCCCGGCATCGGCTGTTGCACAGGCCCTTGCTGAGGCGGTCCCGCCGGCGGCTGGACAGGCACCTGCGGCGCGGGAACTCCCGGTACTTGCAGCGGAGGTCCCGTCGGCGGCTGAGCAGGCACCTGCGGTGCGGGAACTCCCGGTGCAGGGACAACTTGTTGCTGCGCGGCGTGTGCGTCAAGGAAATTAGCCATTCTAACGTCCATCATTCCCGGCAGAGCTTCCATTACATCCTGGAATGTCCTCAACAAGTCCCTCACCGAGTATTCCAGTTCTGCCAGTCGTTCCCCGGTGGTTTCCTCCGGGATGGGGTCCCGAGGTCGATAGTCCGGGGGTGGGTCATAGTCCTCTTCCGTTTGGAAGGCTCCGGTGCCCTCCTCATCCTCTGCGTGGCCTCGCGGCCCCGATGGCTCGAACATCCACTCCTCGAGGTCTTGCTTGGAACTCCCCTTCTCCGAGGTAGTCCCCGGCTCCGGGAACAATCCCTTGTCAAACAGACTCTCACGTAATCCGCTCCCCCGACGGGAGTACACCTCTCGGGTGCCCTGAGTGTTGTACATAGTCCAGTCATCCTGCTGATGAGTCTTCCGCGGACCCCAGTGCGAAGGGGTCGGAGGCGGCCAAGACAGATGTTCAGGCAGGCGGGGAATCGCTCCCCCCACGGCACCCTCCACCGAGGCTGCAGTCGTGAACACCAAAGGAGCGGAGGTATGTGGGACCGATCCTGAGCCCCCCTCCGTGTTAAGTAGGTTCCCCCTCACTCCCCCACAGTTTGCTATTGCCTCTGCCTCTTGTAAGAGCCATTTTGTGGTTGGCTCTGTGTTGGATCCTCAAGCATCGAGAATAAATCCACGTTTTCAAGAAAAGCAAAATTTATTTCAAAGCGTTGAAGACATACTCAAACACGTTCTTTGTTAGAACTGGGGATACACAGTTAGGTCAAGCATAATAAAGGAAATTCAAACAGATACAGATCCAATGAATAGCATTCCCGCTGGCGGGCTAATAAAACGGTTGCGCGCTCAGTCCATGGGAACCAGGCAGAACATCAGACAAAACACAGGTGCAGTACTCATGAGAAAAGCAATAGGCAAGCATTACAGCATCTTCTCCCCCACACAACCTCCAGCAGTTATCTTGTGCATTCCAACGCAGGAGCAGGATGATAGAAAACAAGCCGGGTGCAACAGGGAAAGGATATGTACACAGAGGTCACAGAAAACAGAATGGCAGCTTGCTGACACTATTACTGTTTTATTGTTTTATGTATGATTTTAATTGTATTTATTGTAATTTTATGGAAGCCGCCTTGAGCCTGCTTTGCAGGGAGGGAGGGGTATAAATCAAACTAATAAATAAATAAATAAATCTTGTGAGCAGAGAACTTCAGCTGACAGGACAACAGAAGGAGGAGGAGGAGGAGATTGGATTTATGCTCTGCCCTTCACTACCCGGAGGAGTCTCAGAGCGGCTTACAATCGCCTTTCCCTTCCCCTCCCCAAAACAGACACCCTGTGAAATAGGTGGGGCTGAGAGAGCTCTTTCGAGGACTGCTCCTGAGAGAACAGCTCTGAAAGAATTTGTGACTGAGCCAAGATCACACCAGCAGGTGCAAGTGGAGGAGTGGGGACTCAAACCCTGTTCTCCCAAATTAGAGTCCACGCTCCTAACCACTACACCAAACTGGCTCTCTAGGGAACAATAATCACCTCAGAGAACAGGCTACTGGGAGACAAACCCCGGATGGAGAACGTCCCCCACTTCTCATCCACCAAAATATACTAAGCGACGGGGACAAATCCAAGTTGAAATCTTTTTGTTTCCTGTTATCCTGTCCAGTTTGGCCTTGAGACGCTTGCCTCAACACAGTCATTTTCCAGCTGAAGCAAGATACGTACGGAGAATTAACAGGAATAGGGTCAAATGCTAATTATGAGACCACACTGTACCTGGTATTATTTTTATCTTAAATCCATTCGCTACAAGTCTCGAATCCAGCAAATAGGACGATCCGCCGAACCCTCCGCTTTCCTTTGGCATGTTACGAAGAACTTCCATGTAACAGGGCTCACCAAGAAGACTGAAAAATTAAAAATTTAATTTAGTTTACTACTCAACGGCTGTTCCATAATTTTAGTATATTTGTCCAAAAAATTGTTTAGAATAACCTTATACAAATCCTTTCAGTGGTGTTACAGGTTAGTCTCTCAATGCGTCATCTGATAGGTAGGTGCTTCAATTGCCTGTAGTGGTCACCAACTCAGACAGCCACTACAGGCCCACATTGCTGAGGCACTTCATCCCAGCCCCTCCTCTTTGTCTGGTGCCCTGAACAAAGCGAAATCTACTACAGCTGCTATCTCTGTCACCACCAGCAGCACAGTGGTGGACTCCCCCTCCTTGCTAGTAATCTGCTTAGTAACTTCTTTACGTTGGTCTTCTTTGTCCTCTCAGATTTAATGCGGCTTACTATGTTCTAAAGGTAAAGTAAAGGTTTCCCCTGCTTGAAAAGCAGTCGAATCCGACTCTAGGGGGTGGTGCTGATCTCCGTTTCCAAGCCAAAGAGCCAGCGCTGTCCGAAGTCTTCTCTGTGGTCATGTGGCCAGCATGACTAAACTCCGAGGTGCACGGAACGCGGTTACCTTCCCACCAAAGCGGTACCTATTTATCTACTTGCAATTTCTTGCTTTCGAACTGCTAGGTTGGCAGGGGCTGGGGCCAGAGACGGGAGCTCACTCCATCACGTGGCACTCGGGTCTCGAACTGCCGAACTACTGACCTTCTGGTCTACAGTTCAGCATCTTAACCTCTGAGCTACCGCAACCCTTCTTATATTCGATATTCTCCTTATATTCTATATCCTTCCCCTTCCCAAATGCAAGCAAGAGCTATCAAAGCTGGAGAAAGCACAGAGGGCAAACAGCCACCCACTAACTTTCTTTCTCCCTTCTCCCTTCAAGAAGAGACCGCTGCGATCAAGGTAAGTGGATAGCAATCTTCTCCCTCAAAAGATGTACTGGACAAAGGAAGACTGGAATGAAAAATGGAGGACTGGAGTGAAGAAAAAAAGCCAGGAGGCCTCTTCAGATGCTTAGACTGGGGCTAACCTGTGAACCAGCTCGGTTTGCTGGCGGGGAAAAGTGCCGTCAAGTCGCAACCGACTTATGGGGAACCCTTGCGGGGTTTTAAAGGCAAGAAACATTCAGAGGTGGTTTGCCACTGCCTGTCTTGGTGTAGGGACCCCGGACTTCCTTGGTGGTCTCCCATTCCATGGACTAACCAGGGCTGATCCTGCTTAGCTTCTGAGACCGGATGGGTTTGGGCTAGCCTGGGCTATCCAGGTCAGGGCACTGTTTGCTGCTGCAAGCGATTTTCAGCTGCGACTTGGCGGCAAGAGAGAGAGAGAGAGAGAGAGAGAGAGAGAGAGAGAGAGAGAGAGAACCATAGGAAAAAAATACGCAACGAGAGAGAGAGAGAGAGAGAGAAGCTTAGAAAATGTATCTGCAAACAAACAAGCGGTCTTGTAGCACAGAGAAAAGCTAAGGAACGCCCATCTGCACATAAGTAGATCACCCACCTTTCTAAACCTACCCCAAGGAAAAAGCATTACCTTATCCCCACCCCAGCCATAGTTAACTGATTTATAGACAAAAACTAAAACAGCCACCTTCCCAAAAAAACCCTGGCAAACGTAGGGTTTTGCTAAAAATACATTCAGAATCCCAGAGCCAGTTTGGTGTGGTGGTTAAGAGCGCGGACTCTAATCTGGGAGAACCGGGTTTGATTCCCCACTCCTCCACTTTCAGCTGCTGGGTGACCTTGGGCAAGCCGTAGTTCTGATAAGAGCTGCCCTTGAAAAAGAGCAGTTTCTTTCAGAGCTCTCTCAGCCCCACCCACCTCACAGGGTGTCTGTTGTGGGGAGGGGAAGGGAAAGGAGCCTGTAAGCCGCTCTGAGACTTCGAGTGACCTCTTCTTCCCAATATGGACATGTTATTTCTACAAAGCCATCTAACCATGACGCGGATTTAAGCCCCAATTCCTAATTAACCCCCGGGTGCTCAGGAAACTCTACGGATGCTCACGCGTCACTGCGAGCGCACTTCTGTCTACGACAAATTGCCGACCACCACAACACCGGTCTGAACTGAGTCATTCCATTTCTATCCCATCAAAGGGAGAAGCAGTTGTAAAGCATCATCCAATGGAAATCGTGCCTGACTTTACTTAATGGAGTATGCCCTTTTACCTTTACCTGTCAGTTAACACAATAGGTCTGTCTAGTTTCTGGGCAGGAAGCTTATGGTCTTCAAGAAGCTTCTTAAAGAGCAGTGCTTCTTCCACGCGGTACGGATTCAGCATCGTTATCTTTTGATCCGAGGCAATTATCCACGCGTCAGGAAAATTCGAAAGACGGATCAGACAGAGCTGTTCTTCATCCGACTCTTTCTGCTCAAGCCGGTGAAGCCTCTGTTGGAAGGAACCCATCGTGAAGGGCACCTGGACAGTTTTTATAGCGTGGGAGCCACTGTCTTTCTTTCCCGTTCGAGAATGGAACAGTTTGTCGAGTTTCGGCTGATCAGACAGACGGTCTTTCAGCCTGGACTTGGACCTCCTCTCTCTCTCTCTCGTCGACCTCCGTATGTTCGGATCCAGAGCCTCTCGGCTTTGCCGGTTATATCGCTCCCGGTCTTTATCAGCTCTTTCCTCATATCTGAGGAGAAAGGGTTTGTAGATGCAGATGAAAACTGGCTACGAGTCAGAGATTTGTGAGAGGCACACCTATACAGGGCTCTTTTTGTAGCAGGTACTCATTTGAATATTAAGCGACACACCCCTAATGTAGCCAATCCTCCAAGAGCTTACAGTAGTTCCTGTAAGAAGAGCTCTGTAAGCTCTTGGGGGATTGGCCACATTAGGGGTGTGTGGCCTAATATGCAAAGGAGTTCCTGCTACAAAAAGAGCCCTACAGGTCGCCTTTTGAAAACAAACCAGTGTTTGAAAGGGGAAAAAGGGAACATATGAAGCTGCCTCATATTGGATCAGACCGTTGGTCCATCACATGAAACTGCCTGACATCAAATTAGATAGTCGGTCCATCAAGGTCAGCATTGTCTACTCAGACTGGCAGTGGGTCTCCAGGGTCCCAGGCGGAGAAGTCTTCCCCATCACCTGGTCCTTTCTAACTGGGATTGAACCTGGGAACTTCTGCATGCCAAGCGGATGCTCTACCCCGAGCCACAGCTAGAGATGTGAAAGCCCGGGGGCAAAAACGGAAAAATTTGGGGGAAAACCGTTTCCCCCCCGGTTTTTTTCCTGAAGCCTTTTTGGTTTTTTCCTGAAAAATTGGAAACATTGAAAAAAGAAAAGAAAAAAAATTGATTATGGAACGTTTCATTTTAACATGTTGAATAAAATATTTTAAGACAAGGGGTTCAAATATTTTCCAAATCATTTCTAAAATATATATATACATGGTATATGGCGGGAGCTGGTCCATGGGGTTGCGAAGAGTCGGACTCGACTGTGCAACTGAACAACAACAAATGGTATCAGATTGATCTAATTTCTGTGCACTGAGGACAAGCAAGTTCTAGGTTACAAACTGAACTCTCCAATGCAAGAAGAAGATGCATTTCTTCCTTTAGGAGGTGCGATTGTCAGAAGAAAATTTAAAATTTTCAGTTTTGTTTTTGCATGTGGATGGGTATTCTGTTTGTAATAATTGTTTGGATACACTATATTTTTAATATGCTAGTTGTGATAATTTCATGCCAAGTAAAAATGTCCATAGTCATATTTTATGTTCCTAAAGTAACAGAATGACTTTCAATCTAGAAAAGACAAAAGAAATGCTAATGTAGCATTTTTTTTCAATTTTTCCAAAAATTTCCATTTCCCCCCCGAAAAAAACCGGGTTTTTTCCCGAGCTTCAAAATTTCTGGAAATTTTACATCTCTAGCCACAGCCCCTCCCCTTGCCATATAGTGAATCAGACTCTTGGTCCATCAAGGTTAATATAGTCTACTCTCTCTGGCAAGTGGGTCCCTGGGGTTTCAGACTGAGGTCTTTCCCATCACCTACTGCCTGGTCTTTTTAACTGGAGATGCCGGGGATTGAACCTGGGACCTTCTGCATGCCACGCAGAGGCTCTGCCACTGAGCCACAGCCCCTCCCCTAGGAGGGCCTCCATCAGGGTCAGTATTGTCTACTGAGACTGGCAGCAGCTAACCAGGGTAATAGGCAGAGGTCTTTCATGTCACCTACTGCCTGGTCCTCTAAATGGGAGATGCTAGGGATTGAACCTGGGGCCTGCTGCACGCCAAGCAGATTCTCTGCCAATGAGCCACGAGCCCCTCCCCCGCGTGTTTTCTTTCAGTTTCCTTTCCCTCTGTATTTTGATGTTAAGTCTTGTCCCTTATATTTTCAAGAGCAAGTTCAAGACAATGGAAATACCTTGTTTTGACTGTTCTGATAACAGTTCTGTATTGTTAAGTCACAACTGGCTCATGGGTCTTTCAAGGCAAGAGATGAGCAGAGGTGGTTGGCCATTGCCTTCCTCTGCATAGCATTCCTTGGTGGTCTCCCATCCAAATACTAACCACTGCTGACCAGGCTTAGCTTCCAAGTTCTGACAAGATTGGACTAGTCAGGGCTATTCAGGCTGCTTTGGACTATTCTACTTATTTACTATTAGTAGCCTGATGTCAACTTCTATAAAATAAATAAGAATGGGCCCGCCAACTCCAAAAGATCTCCCAAAGAGCCTGAAGAGAGCGGAGGGAAGATGCCGACCCGAAGCCGAGAAGCCGAGCCGAGACGAAGACACATCAACTGAATCCCACCGGGTGCTGTTAGGTAGTCCCGCCCCTAATACGATATATACATGTGCCCATAGATAGGGATAATGCAAAACTATGTAAGCCGCTCAGAGACCCACGGGAGGGGTTTGAGCGGGGTAGAAGTTGAAGGTAAATAAATAAATAAATAAATATTACTTGCATGGATGGTGGAAATTATGCACAACTAAAGGTCCCATTTCGTGACTAAGATTTATCTGAAGTGGTTCTTTGGGTTCAGCAATAGGTCACCTCCTGGAAAACGCAGGGTCATTAAAAAAAATATCTGCCATCTAGGACGTGGAAAATGGCCATGTCCCTTGAAAAGAAAAAATACCCCACCCTGGATAGCCCAGGCAGGCCCGATCTCATCAGATCTCAGAAGCTAAGCAGGGTCGACTGTGGTTAGCACTTGGATGGGAGACCTCCTCGGAATACCAGCAGTCGGGAAGCGGGGGCAGGCTCTATTCAGCCATCTCTCTGAATATCCTACAGGCCCCCAGTAGGGGTCAGTCACCAGAGGTTGCCATGACTTCCAGCTGTAAACAAGACAAATCTCTGCAAACTGTGCATTACCAAATTTCTATTAATGCAAATTGTAACATATTCAACCATACATTCATATATGTTTTACAGACAACAAAAGTCAAACTTCAGATGGTGAAGATGGACGGAATTGGACGAACTCCCCTGGAGTTGAGACTCGTTTCGAGGCGTCTTTTTCATACATACAACCTCATACAGCTGTGCATCCACATGGTCATAAATCTTCCAAATTGGACTTTCCTTGATTCCTATACGTTTTGATGTCATTCACAAAATATTCTTAACAACAATATTCAGGACGGGCTGAATGACATCAAAACAGTTTGCAGTGATTTGTCTCGCTTACATCGGTATTATACTGCAACCCCCCCTTATCTGTCTTACTATGACTTCCAGCTGTGCAAACACATGCACATATGAAAAAATGCCCCCCTCAAAAATATCCTGAATGCTGTAGTAGCTTTACAGAAGTAGCATCCAGATAACAGGAAGGCTCGATTAATCTACTGACAGAAGATGCTTTAGTAGAGATTCAGACTATTTCTGCAGGTCATCCTGACCATTCCCCTGGAAATGCTCACATATATAAATGTGGAAGCCAGGTGAAGTTATTCATGGGCTCTGAGGAATCTGAATGTTGCTGGACCCAATACAGGCACCAAAACCAGCCAGGTAACTGACAAAAAAAATATAATCAGTTGTTTCTGCGTGCAATTAATTTATCCAGGGAAGCAGTTTGAGGTCAGCAGGAGGGAGGGAAAAAGACATCCTTGTGAAATTTCAGAAATGTGGGAGAACTGAAACCCAAGCAAGTGAAGTCAACTTTTGCTGTAGAGGTTAACTAGATAATTCAAAAGCAGGATGTATTTCCTTTGACATGGTGTTTATATGCAGACCATTCCTAGGAATGGACATTCATAGGAACCTCATGTGCATATCATAAGTCTCAAAACAAATCTCTTAAAGGCCTGATAGACGAAGATGTGTAGCCGTGTTAGTCTGTCTGTAGCAGTAGAAAAATTTGTGGTAGGATATGAGCTTTCCTGAGTCACTCCTCACTTCTTCAGATACCTTCTTCTGCAGCTATCCGAAGAAGCGAGCAGTGACTCACAGAAGCTCATATCTTACCCCAAATTTTGTTAGTCTTTAAGGTGCTACTGGACTCTTGCTCTTTTTAAAAGCCTGAGTATTACCAGGAATCCTGCCAACCTAGCAGTTCGAAAGCAAGACATTGCAAGTAGATAAATAGGTACCACTTTGGTGGGAAGGTAACAGCGTTCCGTGTGCCTTGGTGTTTAGTCATGCCGGCCACATGACCACGGAAACGTCTTCGGACAGCGCTGGCTCTTCGGCTTTGAAACGGAGATGAGCACCGCAACCCTAGAGTCGGATTCGACTGGTTTTCGAGCAAGGGAACCTTTACCTTTACCTTTATTACCAGGAAACAGCTTAGCCAAACCACATCCAACAGCACATGAAAAAAATCCAACCGATAGGTTTTACGTATTTTCCATAAAGGAATTATTGTATTCGTGAAATTTTCTTAAAGGAATTGGTGACAAACACAATACTGGTTTGGTCCTGCATCGTTAAAAATAGGAATGTCCCACAGGTTATGAACAGTCTGTTCATTGATAAAAGGCTATTTCGTATTTGCTTATTTGCAGGAATCATTTCCTGCAGGAGTGCACAGGAGCAGAGCTCCGGCAGTAAAGAGCCCAGGGGGGAGGCACATGCAACAAGTCCCGCCC